>NC_084883.1:29311818-29615000 GCF_023558435.1 Drosophila sulfurigaster albostrigata | reverse complement strand
GATTGCGTGCCCATTGTGCCACGCGTGTCTTTGGCATCTGTTCTTGTTGTTGCCTCTACTGTTGTGGCTAACCGAACGTAGGTGGCAGCTCCGGACTTTAACAAGTGCATTCAAGTGCAGTCGAGAGAATGAAAAGTTTCCCAATCGACGAAGATGAAAATGGAAGTGGAAATGGAAACAGAGACTGCGAGTGCCACTGCGACACACACGTGTTGGGATGCTCTCGAAAAAGCGAGAATATAAAAACCAAACTAATTAGTTGCAGGCGTGCTGGCTTTTTCAAAAGGCACGGCGGGGAATTTTTTCGTATTATGTGCAAGATTACTGACAGGGTAGTTTAGACAACATCAAGAGCAGCTGCCTACTATTTTCGATTAATAAATACAAAAGTTATTATTATTAATAAAACTGAGATAAAAAAAATTCTTGTCAGAAGTGGGATTCGAACCCACGCCCTCAGAGAGGACCAGAATTCTCATACAACACCCTTCTTTGAAAGGCAAGAGTTAATGCTCTTGAGTCTGGCGCCTTAGACCGCTCGGCCATCCTGACTTATGCGAATCGTCCGACCAAAATTGTCGACATAAATTAAAAGTTTTTCAAATACCACAATTATACCAATTTGTCTAAAAATATAATTTATTTTTTACTTACTGTAAAGAACTGTAATATTTAATTACAATTAAATTTTTGGTTTTTTTTTCACTCACTTTGAATTTAATTAGTTTACTATTTATAGATTAAGAGCATTCCTATCCGCTGTATTTACTAGTAAAAAAAACTATTATTATTTGTTGTATGTAAATGAAAACCAAATAAAAAAGTAAAATCTTGCGTAAAAAAAATTAAATGTAACAAAAAATTGTTTGTCAGAAGTGGGATTCGAACCCACGCCCTCAGAGAGGACCAGAATTCTCACACAACACCCTTCTTCGAAAGGCAAGAGTTAATGCTCTTGAGTCTGGCGCCTTAGACCGCTCGGCCATCCTGACTTAGACGAACCGTCCGACCAAAATTGTCGACATAAATTAAGTTTTTATTTTTCACAAATACGTCAATTTGTCTAAAAATATAATTTATTTTTCACTTACTGTAAAGAAAAGTATTATCTAATTACAAATAATTATATGTTTTTTTACCACTATTTTCGTATTTAGTTATTTTACTACTTTTAGATTAAGAGCATTCCCAACAGCTGTACTTGCTAGTACAAAATCTATTATTATTTATTATATGTAAATTTGTCAAAAATAAAAAAAATGTAACAAAAAATTGTTTGTCAGAAGTGGGATTCGAACCCACGCCCTCAGAGAGGACCAGAATTCTCATACAACACCCTTCTTCGAAAGGTAAGAGTTCATAGCTCTTGAGTCTGGCGCCTTAGACCGCTCGGCCATCCTGACACGTTGGCAATGATCAGTCTAAAACTCACACCAAAATTCAGATGTTTTTTTTTCTAACTATAATAATAGATTATAATAATTCGCTGATTCATATAACACTAGCCTGTAATACTCAATAGTCCAATTCAATTTAATTAATAATACTAACCATACCACATAATGTATTGTGGGTGCGACTAAAAACAATAGTTGACAAATGTGAAAGAAACCAACAACTTTCAAATAATAAGCAATACATGCATTTTGTTAAATAAGAAGTACATATTTAAATTTAAAAAAGTCAACAATTATTAAAAAAATTAAAAAAATTATTTGTCAGAAGTGGGATTCGAACCCACGCCCTCAGAGAGGACCAGAACGCTCATACAAACACCCTTCTATGAAAGGTAAGAGTTTATGCTCTTGAGTCTGGCGCCTTAGACCGCTCGGCCATCCTGACATGTTGAAAGCAGTGAGCAAACTGGCAAACTGTTATTTACGCTAGTATTGGTGTGATATTTGATATTTATAGAACAAGCAATGAAAAAAATGTTAGATAACAGAGCGAGGGCGACAACTAAAATGTTTTACAACAAAACCAACAATTACGTGAGCTCATCGTATGCATATATTGTGAGTGGGTAAAATGTGCTTTCGATCTGGCGAGGTTCTGTTTATGCTTGTTGCTATGTTAGATTGAAATTTTGTTCACATGTGCGTATTTTTAAACGCTTGGCTTACAGTGGGTAGCAGAAGTATATGAACAGTATTTGTTGAATTAGTTTTGTATTAATAAAATATATCAAAAGATTGCCAGCAATGATTTTATATGTGTTTCATGTTGGAAATATAAAATGAAAATATAAAAAAAATTTTTTGTTTATAAGCCTTTACAATAATCATCAAAAATATTCAATTGTGAATATGTTACAATGTTTTTATACGATCATTATGGTTATTATAAAGAATTCGTTAGTTACTGAATCTAATAAAATATCAAGATTATGTTAACTATATTTTCTCAAGATAATGTCGTGAATTTAACATAAAATTCAAGTTTTAAAGCCGTAAATGGTAAATTGAATTCATATTGTAATTATTTCTAATCAAGTTTTATACAATAACATTTCTTTTTATAGTGATTACAATAACATCGCAAATTTGTTACTGGAATACTCTTAACGAGTTTCCACTGTACCTTACATAATCATATTCAGTGTCAGATTTGAGTGACCATTTTATTGTTGGCTAAACGTTTGCTAAAATGTAACCTGAGCGTAGCTTCCGGCAGGGTAATCAAAACGAACTCTGGCTGTTGCTGTTGCTGTGTTGCTGCCCCGGGGCCTCATCATAAAAATCACACAAGCCGCAGCCAGCAATTGATGCGCCACGGGTTCAAGTCAATTGCAGCCAACAATTGGCAGTCGACCGTCGGCAGCGACGCGTGCTTCGACCCAAGATGAGTTGTTAACCACAGACTGAAAACACTGATCTGCTGCTGCTGCCACTTCTTCACCCCCTTGTTTTTCAATGTTATACTCTGAACTTGGCACCAGGATGTGTTTGTCAGTTGTGTAAAAAGAGTATTCAATACTCGCACATGTTATGCTATCAAATGCAGCTTCAACTGTTGCCTGCCTGCCTTCGATTGCCTGCGGCTCTGACTCTCGCTGTGAGCTGTGTGGTTTAAGACTGGGGATGTGGCATTGAAATCGACAGCGAGCAGCAGCAGCAGCAGCAGCAAGAGCGTCACTTCAAGCTCTTCTTCTCTCATGCAAAACGCATGAAACAATGGGATTTACGTGCTTCCAGCTGTTATGGCTGCAATCGGATACATCAGCCTAAATGGGATACATGTGTGCACCGGCAGACGACACAGTCCGACAGTCAGAGACAGCCAGACAGCCAGACAGTCCGACAGTCAGAGCCACTGGCTGGCAAATGGATTTTGGTCTTTGCATTTTAAACGGTAATGACAGACATAAGCCCCCTTTAGAACAGTATATCCCCAATGTTCTCTCTCTCTCTCTCTTTCTCTCGCATTCTGCATTTTTGGTCAGTCAAGCCAAAAAGTTTGTTGTGTTAATTTTCAATGCATATAAATTCATTTGATGCTCCAGACGGTGGGATCACAACGTCAATGTCGTCTCGAGTGCGTTGCGGGGCGTTGGTTTTCAATAGCCACAAAAGCTACACCAGGGCAACTGGCCATGGTCAGGTCATCAGAGTCTGGCCAGAGACATGTGCTCACTCAGTTTAAACAGAGTCTCCATGGCGGGCCTTTGGCTGTCGCTCAGCCTGTCAGCATGGTCTGGTAATCGAATCCTTTGCCTTTGTTCCTTTAGCACACTAAGTAATTGTATGCCTTTAATTGTTCGTACTATTTAAGAGGCATTATAACGCTTGACTAATAGCTTCTGCAACTTTTATGATGCACAGACGCCTGCAGTTGCGTTTGAAGTGCGTCTCAATTACCATTAAGTGCTGCTTCATACTGATTAAAGTATTTACATAAAGCTACCTTAATACAAATACTGAAGATTAGCACCTTGCTGAATATAAAATAAACTAAAGTAGTACAAAAACGAAAGATATCTTGGAATAAATATACTTCTAGATTTTAATTCAACATTTTACGTATGTTTATTCCAAAATGCCACATTTTTTCTAAAAATAGATAAATTTAAATGGTTTATATTTATTTATAAAATACCAAAAAATGGGAATGCTCCATGCATCTGTCTTTTTTCGATGTGAACATTAAATTAACTTATCAACATCACTTATCAGCACTTTTATTCAACGTTTTGATGGAGATAAATTGTTCTAAATATTAAAAATGTTTTCGTAAATTTAAAAAAAAAAAAGAACTTTACTTGGGCTCGTCCGGGATTTGAACCCGGGACCTCCCGCACCCTAAGCGGAAATCATACCCCTAGACCAACGAGCCAGTTGAACAAAGCTCGAAAAGTTTCGCTCATAAATGCATCGATGTGTTGGCTCTCAAGTGGTTATGTCTTCAGTTTGTGGCTATTGTTAACTTTCATATGTAAATTGTAAATTCAGCGCACAAGAAAAACGAGTTTATTTTTTCGAAAGTCACATAATTACATTGAACATTTGGTAGCCGCTTAAATGACCTTTTAGCGGGCTAAAAGATCGTTTGTCAGATTGGACGATCGTTTTGTCACATTGTGTTTGTGTGGTGTTGGCCAAGTCATAGGCTATGGCTATGGCTGTTGCTTTTGCTGCTGTGGTTGACTGCAATTAGCTGTTTAATAGCTGCTTTGCGCTTGCAATTGCTCGTTCCCATGCATGGCACTCAGCCCTAATCAGCAGGCAGCACTTGACCCAACATATGCCACATCCGCCAAATTGCATTGATTGGAACCCCGCCCATATGTTGGATGCCTCGATAAATCTGAGTTTGCCAATGCCAGCTGTGCCCATAGCGTCCAAATTATGCGCCACTGTCCATTTGCCAACTCGCTGTGTAGGGTTGAGTAGAGGCCAACGAATCCAGCCCGCAACCCGTAGCCAGGAGAAGAAGCAAATACACATCCTTTGGACTTGGACTCTGCTGCTGCTGCTGCGCCTTATGTCACTGATTGTAATCTCTCGAAGAGCTGCTCGTTAACATTATTGTGCGGCTGCTCGATAATGCATTGGTCTTTGGTCTTTTTTTTTTCGTTATTTCATTTTTTATTTTTTGGCTAGCTGTTGCTTTTTTGTAGTGTAACAAATCATATGCCGTGAGGAGGGTGACCCGCATAAACTCACTTGATTCGATGTTACTCTGCGCCTTTTGGCTGCCAATTCTTATGCACACTTATGCACAGTGGTTAACTGTTATAGTGATTGCAATAAAAATGAAGTGGTACTTCAATTTATGGAATCAATTATGGATATATACTAATCTGTTAAGTTGTTGTGGGGAGTGTTATGATTAAGAATTTGTTGTTTCGAAAAGTTCAAGTTAAACTTAAAGTCAAAAAGGGGGCACAAATTCTTCAATAGAAGCATTGTTTAAAAAATTCTCGAATTTTAATATTTGAATATAAATCAAAAATATAGTTTTCAAAAATTTTAAATTTGGAAATATGTATAAAACAAATTCGACCTTATTAAAATTGGAAAATGTATATATTCAGTTTCGTTGATGACCAATTCTTATAAAAATAATAACTAGTGGGTTTTGTTATTCGTATTCGAAAAACTAACTTAAGTAGTTATCCCTTAAACTAATAAATGTTAGATTGAAATATAATGTTTTGATTTTATAGTAGCATCTGTTTTGAATATTATGTTTAAAATAATCTAACTAATTATTAATCAATTAGTAATGTTAATTATTTACTATTTGCTTACTTTAATTGCTTGCTATTTTTTTTATTATACATCTTTTCCACTGTGCAATGACTTCTATAAGTTTTTTTATGGCACTTTCTCCCCTCTTGTTTACGAGTTGCCTTTTGTTCTCAGGGTCTTGCAAATATTTGAACAAATGCTTAGGAGCGAAAGGCACAGAGAGTCGAGAACATCAAAGTTGGCCCAGTTACCACTGTTTGGGAACTCATATGGTCAGTTTTTCAATTTATGTCCTCGGTAAACACACTTAAAATTTCTTTGAAACTGTTAAGGTACGTGAGCGAGTTGATAGCTTCATTAGTGTTTAGGGGTTGCAACCCCCTTCCCCTTCTCCTTACAAGCAACCCCCACAGCTCTGATGCCTGCAGAAAAATGTTTTTTATGTCTTAATTCTGCTAAAAAGTTGCATGGCAATTTGAAGTGGTTGCTTTCGAATTCGAAAAGAACTGCGGGCAACCCCCCGCTGAGGGGCAGCCTCATTTGTTACGTCACAGCTGTTATGATTTCGCATTGGGCGCAAACGAGACTCGTTGGTGGCATGTAAGTGTTGTTGTAATTAATATGTAGCCACTCAGTCTAAGCGAAGGTTACATCAACTGTTCTTCTCTTGGTGGCTCATTTAAATTCATTGCGACTTTCGGTGTGCGTCTTTTTACTCTTCAATGGATTTCCATTTAACATTTGCTGCAGCGACTTTTCTTCAATTATTTATTTCAACTGCGCATTGGGTTATACTTTTCTTTTCTCTTTATTCAGATGAATGAGGCAAGGGGTGGCTTTAGTTTAGCGGGTTTCACTGTAGTTGACAGCACTCTTGCCTCGCTAATGGCTCTGGGGATTTGGACCCCACATCGAGGTCTAGATGTCTGAGCTTGATGGAGCATAATACAAATAATAAAAGCATAATTATTTAATGCAATGCATGGGGGAAGAAACTAAGAGAGCTAGGATATTTAAAGTCCTCATAAGTAGGGCAATATTTTGAGCTCCAATTTCATCTTTTTAATTTTATATCTCATTTTAAGATAAAATGAATTTGAGTATTGCATTAAAAATATTCATGAAGCAACATTGAAATCTTCAAATAATATTGTCTTAAGCAGAAAATTTTGTTTTCTAAATTTTCAGTCAGAAATTATTGTTTCAAGTATATTTGATTTCTGATAGAAAAGATCAGAAAAACGCAAGCATTTTTGATACTGGACTCATTAATACACCCCCCTATTTTTATTAAAATCGAAGGTATCTGAACACTTCTCAAACTTAGAATTTATATTGTTGTTGTTAGAACATCATATTTTGTCTCTATGAATATTTACATGTATAGTATATTTTATGCCAAAAAACTAAATAAAAAAAAATTGAAGCAAAATCCATTAATTTTCATATCAAATCATGATGTTTATAACAAAATCATTCAAAATATTTGTAAACAGCTCTAAACTTGACCGTTGTTTGATTTACACCCAAACTTAGTTGAGTTGTTGTGCATTATATTACTCAATGTCAGATTACCAAATCTCTTGATTGATTTCCATCAACATGGATCACACTGAGCTGCTGTTGCTGTTGTTGTTGTTGTTGCTGCTGCTGTGTGATGAATTCCCCAAGCCACCCAGAAATGCACTCAACTTTGGCTCTGACGCAGCTAGTGAAGTTAACTTATGCAACATTAACACTTACTGCACACGTCTTGTGTCTTCGCAGAGCGGAAGCGATGAAGAGAGAGAGAGAGAGAGAGAGAGAACGATGCAGAGCTGTGGCAACCTTTTGCCCTCTGGCCACCACACACACTACAATGCTCCTCCTTCTCATTCCAACTGCAACTCCAACTTCAGTCTTAGTCTTAGTCATAGTGAGTCGGTTGTCTTCATCATCATCATCAGCAGCAGCAGCAGCAGCATCAAAGCCCAGGCGACTTTAGTGGCCTTTAACAACGTCGTCTGTCTCCGACCGCCTCCTCCTTCGACTCCTTCTGGCTGTTTACATAACCATGGCGGCGGCATGCCACTTTAGTGGGCGTGCCCATCATCAACGGGCCAACAACAAAATCCACAACACAACACAGCACAGAGTACACTGCATAGTGTGTTAAATTTAATGCACGACTATATAAAGCACTCCCATATGCACTCCAACTGAGCTTCAAAATAAGTTGCCCTTTCATCAGGTTTAAGCCATATATTTCGCGACTGGCGATGTCGATCATCATCATGAGATGCTGCCAAAGATATTTCGAACCCATAATTACGCTCTTTGTATAAAATATATATATAGAAAAAAATGTGGTTCATAGTCCTATCCCTCAGAGCGAAAAGAACCAAAAAGCGATGAGCCAAAGATCTAGGCACGTTTTTTTCTTTCTGCTTCGAACGATCTCTGAACATGATTTAAAGGGCAGACCTAAACACGAGTCCCGTGTTTGCTGTTGTTGTTGTTGTTGATTTTCCTGTTGAAAGTGATTGTATTTTATAGATTGTTTAACTTGGTCTTGTAGTTGTTGTTACTCTGTGTTTACTTTGAGAGCGAGCAAGACGAGTTTTATGCTCTGCACTGCTAACAAAAAGGTTAGCGGATGGACGAGGCTCTTGAGTGTGGTCTGAAAGGGTTTCTAAAGATGGAAAGTGTTAAAATTTAAGTACAATAAATAATTTGGGAAATTACATAACTCAAAGCTGGTGAAGGAAGTGATAGTCAGAGCTGCTTAAACTTCACTGTGTGAAAAGCTTTACTTATTGTTAATCTGGTTGCCTTCAACACTAAGAAATTTGAGCGATGAAGATACTTTCTAGAAAATCTGCAAATTAGACTGTAAGATTCTTTGTGAGATGTTGTTGATACTATTTTCGACATTCTAAGAAAGCAACTAAATTATCTATTTATTTATTATTGTAACTTAAAATTAAAGTTAAGGCACAGAGTATCTAAGAAGTTCAGGCTGAGAAATATAACAAAAATGAATTATAACAGCACTTAAAAGAATCGTTCAAATGCACCATTTTTATATAACTCGAGATGATTCTTCAGAAGTACGATTCTTTAGAAGAGTACTATATATAGAAAGTTTCACAACATTTTGGTAGAGGTTGAAAAGAAATCACAATAAAAATGAAACAATTTTTTAAATTACAAAGAAAATTCATTTAAAGCAATTTCGTATGATGCGTTTATTATTACGATTATATGGTAAATAGTTTAAGCAAACTTTAATTTCTTTTTTCTGTAGTTTCATATATACACATATTTTGTAATTAATCATGATTATTTTAATTACACTTCTGCATTTAATAGTTGACCATTTGAACTGTCTTATTTATCGATTTTGAGATACATTAAAAAGAAAAGATACAATTTTAGAGTAATTTTCTCACTGTAATAACCGTAATTGGTACTTTAAAGAAAAAGTGAAGTTGTTAGAACATTTGATGCTGCAAAGTTTCTCAGCATCATTTGGTGAAATTATCGATATCATCTTGTAATCACATAAGGCAGCAGTATCTCATGGTTTATCTGCTTGAAATATGTGCAAAATGTAAACTATTCTTATCAATTCAGAGCACTCCCTTGGCACACTTGTGATTTATTTTGCCACAGTGTGTGTGTCTTTTTCTTTTGCAGGACACATGTGGCATCAACATAAGTTCTCGAATGCGCAAAACCCAATGGGAGCAACACGTTGAGCTGCTTCTTCTGTTGCTGCTGCTGCTGCTGCTGCTCAAATGAACCCCAGAAATGAGCTGCACAGCAATCCAGCGAGCATATCATCAAAATTTATAAAGCGAATGGCCAAAAAGCTTAGGGCATAATGCGCCCCTAAAGTCGAGTGGCAAAACGGTAAATATATGAATTGGCTTTTGAGCTGGCCATGGGCTTGGGATTAGTGAAGGCGACGCTGTCTTCCTCTATTCCTCCCTCGCATCCTCTCTCACCAAATGGCTTTATGTGCTTCAGTAAATTTACACCTCGTAATCGAGATGAGTGGACACACACAGACAAACTGGCCAACTGGTCAACAGCAAAGGGCCAAAAAAGAACCGACAAATAAAATGAAAAAGAAGACAGCAAATCGGAGCTGAGGCAGCTGTTACATGGCAAAGATTAGCGCATGGTCTATAAGTGGGTGGAGGAGTTGTTGTTATTGTCTTTGTTGTTGTTGTTGTTGTTGTGTGTGTTATTGGGGTCTTGTTGCCGAAAATCTGTCGCACAAATTTTCATTTTTATGAGCGTGAAGCTCAAGGCATTAAAGCCAAGCATTTTGGCCATTTGAGTTATGGGTCAAAGCACAGCAGAGCACAGAGATGGAAGCTGGAGTTTCTAGTTGAACTCGGGCATAGGCAATTATCTATATAAGTATGCAGCAAACACGTACATCAGCAGGCTGCAATGAATGGTGTTTGCCCTTGCCACACAGTGCAACAGTGCAACAGTGCAGCGGTGCAACACAGCATCAGGAACACCATTAAATGATTTGCATTTCAATCTTTTGCCTGACGACGCTGGCGGCATGTGTTTAGTTTTGGCAAACCAGTTTCTCCCCTCGCCAAAAGTTTCCACAGAAGAAGAAGAAGAAGCCAGTCCGATGCACTAGAGACACTAGAGATGGACGCGTGACACGAGCACGCATCAATGCCTAAAATATATATTTCCTAGATTCAGATTAAAAACGTGACTGAGCCGAGGATGAATATAATGATGAAATAGCATTGCACATCTCTAGGAATGGAAAGAGAGAGAGGGGAATGGGGGCAACTACAACACTTGGTAAGTGAGATCCCGACCCTCGACTTCTTGTGCTTTGGATTTTGCTGGCACCGTGACTTAAAATGCAAATGAAAATGCAATCATTGTTTAATCTCGTACAGCGCCAGCAACAAGCAGCAAGCAGCAAGCAGCAAACTTGCAACTGCAACAGCAACAGCAACTGTTGCTGTTTGCTGTTGTTACGATCGCCAGTGATGCATCCATGGGTAACACAACAACTATGAGCATGTTTGCCATGCCCGACTCGACTCGACTTGACTCGAGTCGAGATTCAGGAAGCTTCAGCTGCAGATACACCATTTTTGATAATATTCAAAGAGGCATCGAGATGGTGGCGTTGCTTGTTGCCGCAACTTAAGGTGGCAGCGAAGGAGAAGGAGAAGGAGGAAGGGGAACTGGTGATGGTACACACAGCATCCCAAAGCATGTTTCTCCCCCCGCACCAAGTGATGCAACCAAAAGTTTGCGGCTGTGTGATAAATTCTTGGCATGACTGAACAGTGCAACACAGAGTGCGATGGATACCTACAAGAGTTTTCTATCAAATAACATGAAAATTAGATCGCATTTTGGGATTGCTGCTGCTTCTGCTGTTGCCGTTGTCATAAGGAAGCAAAACCAGCAGATTTGCCAACGCTGTCTCGAGTCTTTCAGTGTGGCAGATAGATTATGCTGGCTACAGATGTGAGAACCAGACTAGACAGGCAAACTGGTTGCATGCAGATACTTTGGCATGATAATAAGCACATTCCACAATATGGTTATTTTTTAAATTTTTGGATAGATTAATGCAAAGTGCTTAAGAATGTTAATGTTGTTAATGGGAGTAATGAGAAAGACACATTTTTGAAGTTGAAATTCCTGAGACAAGCTGAATAATAAAATGTGCGGCACTGAAATTTTTTGAATTAAAACTAGTATAATAAAGTCATACAAAAATGTGATAAGTAAGACTATTTTCAAAGTATATTCATATCATATCATCAGTTAAGATCGGATAAGTGTATCGTATAAATGGAAATAATAAAGAAATCATAATTCAAAGTTTGCATTAAAAAAAAAATTACTTTCGAAAAAATTAAACGAATTAACTCCATGAAGAAGATTGTTTAATTAAATCTACTAATCTAAATTGTAGAAGATTTTATAAATTAAAAACAAATATTCAAAAATTATTTGTATCTTTAATCATTAGAGAATAAAATCAACTGAAATATTATCACTCTTGTATAATAGAATATATTTCTCTGATTAATTTAAGAGCTGTTAAACATACATTAAACTACGGCACTATAAAAATGTTTAATACCTGTATGAAGCATCTAAATAAATTTTAAATTGGTATCAATATCCTAAATACAATAGAAATATTGTGCAAATTAAAGTTACTGTGGCACTTGACACCTTCGCGCATTAAATTTGTATCGTGTTTAAAGCATCAGACCACAACACAAAATTGCTGGCCAAGGCCAAAGCTGTCCGTCCGGGTATTCCGTGGACAATTGGGCCAGTATCAGTTTCAATTTCAGTTCGAGTTCCAGTTTCTAACCTTCGCAACAAGCTAATTGGCAACGCCTTCTGCCACTGCAAGTGACAGGAAACTTTCATGCCCAGCGCCGGCAAACTAATTAACCTGAAAACCAACAGAATAAAAAAGAAGAGATGTTTTTTTTTCCAAGGAAATGATACAATTTCGCGCCCAGCACACACAAACACACTGATACACATAGAGGCTTATTGAGAGTGAAGACCCTTAAAAAACACATTTTATTTTAAGGTAGCCTAGCAAAAACAGCAAAAAAAAAAATAAGGCAGAAAAAATAAGCAGCGGCAAATGAAGCTGCTTATGCCCAGCAGCCTAAAAAGCGAAAAAGAATAAAGCAAAGCTAAAACCAACAGGCAGCTGCCGCTTATCCGCATCCTCTGTGCGGCATGCGGCAAGTGGCATGCGGCATCCTCGTCAAGGCCGTTTCGAGCAGCAGCAGCAACCACAACGCTCGGCCTCGACAACGGCCTGCCAAAGACTTCGACAGCATCAAACTGCGGCTGCTCCCTGTTCCAGTTCCAGCTGTGTGTTCCTTGTGCTGCCCCTTGTGGCACATCAACAGCCTCGTTGTCATCGTCATCCTCATCTTCATCATCGTCATTCTGGTCATCATCATCATCATCATCGACGTTGTCGTCGGCGTTGTCGTTTATCTTGGCTTCATTATCGCTTCATTAATTGCTAATTAACCATGTTCTACATGCTCCAAGGGAGACAGAGACAGAGACAGAGAGAAAGAGCGAGAGCGAGAGCAATGTTGAGTTTTATAAAATGTGCAAGGCGTGGAAAATATTACCAGGCCACGAGAGAGAGCCCCTCTCGCTCCTCCGCCATTTGGTTGGCCTTTTTGTAAGTGCAAATAAGTCGAAATCATGCCAAGTGAACGCGTCCCACGTTTTATCGCGCTTTAATCTAATGCAATTTGTAAATGGCATCAGGCGGACAGAGGTCCAGTGAAGAGTGGCAAGCACTGCCACAGTCAGGTTGTTGGCTATAACTAGGGCACAAAGGGTCCCTCCCCTCCAAGCTACTCAGCTCAGTTCTCAGTTCTCAGCTCTGAGTTCTCAGTACTCTCTGTACTCTGTACTCATTGCTCTGTGCCCATTGCCACACAAATTAAAGCAAATATTTTTGCTTATTTATTTGCCTGTTGCCGTTGTTGACCAGCCGCAGGCCAATTAATTAATTTATGAAAGCAGCCAGCAAAATATACTATATAAGAGAAACGAGCCAGCGAGAGAGTGTGAGAGTGACAGAAAGAGTGAGAAAGTTGCACAATCAAAGCGCATAGGAAATGAGATCTAAAGTGAATATGTAAACAACAAAAACAGAAAAAAAGAAGAGAGAATAAAAAATTAAAGGCAGCCAGCCTCATGCCCAATGGCATGTGAAAGTACATTGAGTTCATCTTGATTTTAGACATGAAAGCAAACAATTTCTAAATGAAAATAATAATTAACTAAATTTCAACATACTTGTATATATTTTTGAATAAAAATCTGAGAAACAGTCTTATGAAGAGTTAAAATTAGAACAATCTGCTCATTTAACTTCAGATCAAATTTGTATGAAATTGTTGAAGTACTTTTCTGTGGAACTGATTCACTGACTTTGCTTGAATAACATTTCGAAGATCATTATTACTAAATATTCATTTTGTGTTTTAAAATGAATATTAGATTTCTTAATTTGTTGTTGCTCGAGGAGCTGCCCTCGTCTTGCTGCTCAATTATGTTCGCCTGTTACTTCACTTGCTCCACGTGGTGTTTTTTTAAGAAATCCTATCCAGAATTACCGAAGCTTTTAATTATCTACTAGGCCAACAGAAATGTATATTCGTCTGGTATTTCACCTTGGATCTCGCCAAGATTTGTATAGTTAGTCGATACTAAACTCGTTACGAACGCTAAAAGGTTCCAAATAATCATTTTAGGAGCTAGCAATAATTTATCTCTAATGTGAGAGGGGGGTTTGAGAGGAATTAATAGGCCTTCGAGTGTCTTTGTAGGTTTATTTGGATAATTGAGTTGATGTGTGTTAACATTTTTAAAATTATAATATTCTCAGGCAATTTGCTTCTTGTTCGAGTGCGTGCTTACAACTACTCATATTGATTATCGATACTTATTTAAGTATTTTTAGTAAATATCGCGATACCAATACTGCAAGCAGTATCGATACCGATAACTCAGGGCTTATGAACACTGGCTAATTTGTCCGTTGTTCACACTAAGCAACCCATATTTTTCTTTCTTTAGTCCGAGCTCGTTTTGTCTGTCAAAAGTGTAATTGTTGCTTTTAAAAATTCTGTGCGAATTGACTACAACATATCTTAGAAGCAAAGAAAAAAGATTTATCACTTAAAGCTATAACTTTTTCTTTTTGATTTTGTGCTACGTTTTTTTCGTCCTTATCTTTTATAAGTATGGCTGATTCGCAGGAGAAGGATGTCACCGTCAAGCCCATGTCGTACGATGAGGTGCGTCAGCTCATGCTCGATATTCTGAAGCTGCCAGGTAAAAGTGACGAAATATATATCTTTTTTTTGTTTATTCATACTTTAACTTGTTAACTATTCAACAAAGTGGGTGAAAAAAATGTGGTGTGTGATGAACATTATACAGAATCGGGAGCCATTGCTGCGCGGCTCAAATCCGGATGAGTTGGAGGTCGATTTCGAATCACTAAAGCCGTCGACGCTTCGCGAGCTTGAAAGCTATGTGGCGTCGTGTTTGCGCGAAAGTAACTAAACCGGGACCACAAACAACAACAACAACAACTAAATGAGCGGCTTAAGCCTCAAATGGTTCAAGAGGAGCACATTGTTTATTGTTATTGTTTTGAAACATAAAAATAATTAATTACAAATAAACTAATAACGAACTAAGTTTATGAATAACTTTATTAATTAAGAGTTAAACCTAAAATTTCGTGTCTATTTTTATAAAATAGTTTACTAAGCGTTAAACCTAGAATATTGTATTAAATATTAAGTTTTGTATTAGAAATTAGATAATTAATTTCTCTATAAGAATCAAGATTGGAAATAGTCTCTTCTTACACTTCTGTTGAAAATTTCCTAGGATAATTTTATTTATTTTACTCAGACTAGATTTAACTTTAATAGCTTGAACAGCTTGAGCTTACAAATAAGCTTAAATCTTGTGTAAGAGTTAAGAGACTTTTTAGTTTACTCACATTTGTTTCTAATTTTAAAAATTATCTGCAGTTTATTTCAAACATTTTGCGCAACTCACATCTTCGTTCGCGTATTAGCCGCCTTTGTGGCAAACCATCTTAGCCAAAGCACATTAAAGCTTATCCAAAAGACAACGGAGTGCGTTGCTGCTGTTGATGCTGAGATGCCGACAACAACGCCTTCGGTGTTGTTAAGGCCACGTAAATAGGCAAAAAGGATTTTCCACTTGAAGAGTGCCAAAAGAAGGCAAAGAACCTAAGAAGCAGACGACTATGGTGCTTCAGGTCTGAGGAGCTGGCTTTTGGCTTTGCTTCGTTGTTTGCTGCTCCTTCCACTTGGCTGCTCTTTTGGCTGCCAACTGTGGCGCCAAACCGCAAAAGGCGCAACGCAGCCAGCGACAGCACCAGCGACTGGTTAAAAGATTAACAAAGAGCAGTCACAGGAGCAACAAGCCCCCAATCTAAGCCAAGCCAAGTCAAGTCAAGTCGCGTCGAGTCAGGTCGAGTCAAGTCGAGTCAAGTCGAGTCGAGTTGACGCCTTCAAAAAGTGACCAGGACATGGCTCAGAGCTCAGAGGTTGGGTGTCGCGGGCTGCTGTCCTCGGTGCGCGCGTTTAATTAAATCAAAGTTAATTAATGCTAACGTATTCATAAACAGGGTCATCAAACACCAAAACGTCAGTCAGTCACTTCTTCAGTCCTTGTCACCGCCTTTTTGCCTCCTCGCCTTGTTGTCTTACACTTTGTATAATTATGTAATATTTTTACTCGACGTAGCTGCTGAATATGCAACAGTCAATCCCACCACTGAAGGAGGCAACAGCTTGTCAGTAAGTCGCTACCACTCGATGATGCAGCAACAGCTCGAGTCTCGGCTGCTGAAGTCGCCTCAATGAGCAGCGCTTGTTCCACGGTAATTATGACAAAAAGGCTTAAAGAAAACTTTTCGGCTTTGTGCAATTAAAAAGGAATTTTTCAAATATTTATATACATATTTCCAAACAGATACAATTAGAAGGCGTGCGGAGTGAGGAGTGAGGAGTGTCTGACAACATTGTCAACGTCATCAGCCGAAATATTGACTGAGTTTTGAGTGGGAATTCATTCGGGGTTGACCTTAACTTCAAAGTCGCTTCGTTTTGGTTTTTGCTGCGTGTTTTCAGGAATTTAATTAGCCGCGAGTTGTATGTTTTTTTTTTCTTATTTTTTATTTGCTGCTTTCGAGCTCTTCCCTTTTGCTTGTTTATGAGTTGGGTAGGCAGCGAAAAGTTTGATGAAGAGAGAGAGAGAGAGAGTGAGTGTGTATGGCTAAGACAGTTTACAAAAGTTAACAAGACTGAGTTATTCTAAGCCAGAAAAGGGTGGAATATCATTACTAAGCTGCTGCTAAAACAACTTGTCTGTCAGTCCCAGTTGCCCCAGTTTCTCTGGACGGAGTTGAATTCCCCTCCCCTTGGCATCACTTGTAGAGCTGTGCAATCGATGGATTACATCAGAATAGCCGCAGAGCTGCTGCATTGCATTTAAAAACTCTCTCTCATTGGATTTTCTGATATTTTAATTTTCATATTTTGACACGTGGAGCAGGCCGCGTGTGGTAAAGAGCATTTAAATAAATCAACACGCGGCTGAAAATAAATAAATACGGGCAAACGTAATTTAAAGGTAAACAAAACAGCAACGAGAACAATTATGGTTTATTTTTCATGTTTTTCAGCGCATCGATCAGAAGTGGAATGACATTAAATATTAACACATAATCCCATAGACAAGTATATATTAAACTCGGCTCAATTGCGGCACGAATCTCCAAACAAAACCTGGGATGAATGCATCCTGGATTTATGCTCGAAACAGTTGTGCACATAAATACATCGGAGATAGCTCAACGAAATTACAACTGCACTTTACAGGGAAATTACGAGTATGATATTTTATGAATGCATTTAAACGCGAGATGTAGATGACAATGATAATGGGGGGAGGACTCTGAATGCAGCAATTGATGCAGCGATTGGGATCAACGGGAAAGATGTGGAATGCGTTGCTTATGACACGTGCTCAACATTTCCAAAAATGTTTACCAATTAAATCTTTATTTATTGGTGGGGCAACAAGAATGCACGTCATTACGAAATTACATTTATGAATTGTATTTTTATGAAGAGTAAAATTCCATTCCATTTTTATTTCGAATAATTAAGGTTTACTTATTCAGAATATTTTCTTCTATCTCTCTTTAATATTATATTAATTATGGGAATTATTAATTTTGCATTTTTTTCAACGTTGTACTACATTTCTTTAATTCTATATTAAAGCGAATTATATTATATTTAATTGCGTATTTATTCAAATATATAAATCTTTTTAAACGGGTTTTCTTTCTTTGTCAACAGCTGAAGTTTCTTTGACATTTCTTCGTCTTTACTCTAAATTTTTTTAAAGTATTTGTACATATTAACATCATTTCGTTCATTTCACTTTAAAGTAAAACTCCCCTACAAACTTAAAAACTTCAACTGTTCGTCACTAATTTGTTCGGAATGTAAATACGTGTAACTAACCAGATCTGTACTCAATCCATTTTCGCAAATCCAAGCAAACAACATGACAATGGACAAGTTTTCCAAAATGCAGCGTTGAAAATTTGTTTCTCTTGTAGCAAAATTTATTATTTACAGATTCCTTGTTTGTTGTTTTGGCTTTCGTTTTGGTTTTTTTTTTATTGCAACACAAATATTTTTAGTTGCAACTACGGGCATTTGAGTGGGTATTAGTACAACTCGCGTACATTTCATATAAACATTTATATAAAAGCGCTCTAGTTGCCACACCCCCTTAGAGGCTGGCTGTGATAACCGAAAACTCTGTGCAACTGGGGATGGGATGGCAACAAACAAAACTGAGTAAACACTATCTAAGCAATAAAACATTCAAAGGATTAAATACTTTGGTAGAACCGCTTAAAACATTTCGAAAATAGTTTCGACTCTCCCCCTTCTACCCCACTAAAAACACGCCTCGCATAGCACAATGACAAAAACAATACAAACGACGCATACAAATTGAGAGTTAAGGGGTGAAAATGTGGGGACTCTCCATTTAAAGTGATCCGATGTGCCTCTTCTAGTATAAAATATTGAAAAGGGGATTTCGTGTGATAGGGAAATAAATCTACGTAAAATAGTGGGAGAATGGTAATAAATACCAGAGAACATTTTAATTATTCTACATAAACAGGTTGGCCAAAGTGTTATACTTTTTATGTTAGAGAATTTGGAATAGATTTAACAAATACTTATTTCAATTTAATTATAAAACTTAAGATTTATTTTGGGTTTATTTTAATGTATACTTGTTTCAGAACAATATAATATTGTTTATTTTTTTATTTTAGTTTATTATTTGTATTATTTTGTTTTTACTAATTATTTATTTGTATTTTTACTAACTAAGATAACTATCAACACTGAAATATTTGACAAAGAATTGAAAGTTTAGCTGAGTAAATCTTTAAGTTATAATATACATAACGGAAACTGCTGTCAACTTGAAATTTTAATTCTGTTTTGGTTTATAATAATGATTGCCAAGATCTATCATACAATATTTATAAGAAATTCTGTATACCTTTTACATTTTTTTTTGTCCTAAATTTTCAATTTAATGACGATACATTTTAAGTACTTCACTAAACTTTAATTTTTCCTTTTTTTGCCTACAAATTGAAATTGAATTGGAATTTGATTTAAATACTTCACTCATCTTTTATTAACAATTTAATATTTTATTTTTCTTAAACCAATTGAAAATCTGTTTTCTTTTTTATGAACACACTTTCTGTTTGAAGTTTGTCTAGATGATGGATGATTCTTTTGAGGAAAGCAGCTGCAAAGCATCCGAAGCTGCTATCAAATATCTGGATTTCAATGGCAAAGGAGGAGCACTAAAGGAAAGGCATTTTAGTTGGCAATTCTCATAGTTGCGTTTGTTGCATTCATAAGGCAACGAGATTTTTCGAAACGAGAAACGCAGACAGAAATACTTATAGCCAGGAGTTGGGAACTAGATGCTGAGAGCAGGACATGCAGCGAATAACCGCATGGACTCAAACTCAAAAACTGGACAAGGAGTTGTATATCAAAAAATGCATATAAAAGAGGGGTACAAAATGTTTGCCAGCCGCTGCACTGGGAGCTATTTCAGCAACTAACAACTGCCAACTGGTAAGTGGGGAAAAGGAAAATGTGTGGAAATGGGGAAATGTGGTATGGCGACTCTCGGCATTTGCCGGCTGCTGATGCTGCTGCTGCTGTGGCTCCTTTTATGGGCGCTTTGAAGCGTGGCTGCATATGCAATTACATTTTACGGCAGCAACAAAGTTGATAACAAACAAAAATGCTCGCAAAAACCAAACAAAAAATCAAGAAAAGGAACACAGCAAATGTAAAGACGGGAGCGGTGAGGAGAGAAGTGATGAGGAAATGCACATGGAGATGAGATGCAGGGAAGGCATTCAACAAATTTTGAGCATCAGGTTTCGTTATGGTTTTTGTTCGTCTTATACATTTTTTTTTTTGCGTTTTACTGTTTGTTTTCTAAGCTTGCATAACAAATCGCTGCGAAAAGCTTTTCAATTCAAATGAATGAAAAAGAAGGAAAATGTTTTATGCATGCAGCAAAAAGACAGCGGCAGCAATGAAGAGTTAAAGGAAGGGAAGCAAAAGGGAAGCAAAGCAAACAAAGTGTGAATGATGCGCTTGAATAAAGTCAAAAAGGCTTTCGGGCACTCGATTTACCTCACGATTTTCCACGATTTCCACTCGAAACATGTCAGAGTCATTACGAAAATTTGGCCAAACAAATAAAATATTATTATTATTATTATGAAGTGTGAGGGAGGTGAAAATGAGGGTGTGGCTGACCGAGCTTGAGGCGCCATTTGGCGAAAAACAGTTTTGAAACACGCAGCGAGATGGCAGCACCTTGATAAACCCGTGACTAATGGAAACCGATGCCCGGAGGGTGGAAAATACTTAGCGACAAAAAACCGAATGCAGGCAATTACAAAAATTCGCTAAGGGTGCCCCCTTTCTCTCTCTCTCTTTCGCTGTAAATGCATTAAAACAAAAGACCACAGGAAAATTTCATTAAAGCCCAAAACACGACTTTAGTAATGAACGATATTATAGTCCAAAAAAAAACATGTGCTACACTCATTTACAGAATTGCCGCCCTTCCGCGTTGCTCCCCGCTCATATGTGCAGCCATAATTCATTAACGATTATGCACGACACCCAAAAACATTAGACGAAATCGGACGAGACCCATGCCAGACGACACACAGTGGAGGAGGCGCAGAGTGAGGGGGGAAAAACGGAGCTTGCCACGTGCGATTAGTGTGAAAATTGCGCCTTCACATTTTGTGTTAATTTTGCTGCAAACGCAACAACGAAGTTAACCCAAGCAAAATACATAGTTCTATGCTCCCAACTATTTCTGTGGGTCTTTTGTTGATGTGGAGCCGGAGTTGGAGCTGGAGTGAGGTTGTGCTTGACAAGATTTATAGATTTTTGCAACGAGTCATCGCTCATACGTAGCGCAAAGTGTGTGTGTGTGTATACTTTTGCTACTCATATGCATAGAGAGTGAGTTAAGCAGTTGACTGAACCTGCCACACACACTCACACACACACACACACAGTTAAACTTGCACCCAGTCTTGGTCTGTGGCAATAGTCTGGGTAGTTTTGAAGCCGAGTTATTGCTCTTTTTTGGCTTGGGCAACAACTATTTTCGGCTGGCATGTCTAATGCCAGGGTTCAAAAGGGTAAGAGGCGGCTTAAGAGCCAAAGCCTTAAGTGCCATCAAGAAGTTAGCGAAAGGAACCCATGACGAAATATAGTTTCTTAAAGCCAAAAAAGCGGCATAATCACAAATAACTGACTTTAAGTCAGAGTCGAGCCCAGTTTTCAGTGAGGAATGTGCTCTGTGCAACTGAATGCTAGCGAATAGAACAGAAAAAGATTGCTTAAAAAAATATCACTTGAAATATTTCTGCAGTTGCAACAAATTACTTGAAATAAAAAGAAAAAAAAGTGTTTTTTTGTAATATTATTTAATGAGAATATTTTATAATACGATAATTATCGTATTCATCGTTTAAGATTGCAAAATCATTAAGTAGCAATTGTAGATCTTGATTTAGTTTATTCTACAAACTTAATTTATATTCATAAAATTGGTTCCAGTCTAAAAGTCTCAAGAAATGAGTTAAGAATGTAAGTAAACAGTATAAAATTACAAAAATCCTATTAACCTTCGTTTATAGAGATTATTAAGTAGTAGTTGTAGACCTAGATTTACAAAAATAATATCAATAATATAATGCTTTATGTGCATTAAAATAAAAATATGAAATTTTTATTTATCCTATTGAACAGGCTAAATTCGTTTTTATAAAGTGTATTACAGCTTAAAGTCCCAAGAATAAAGTGAAGACAATACTACACAATATATAGAAACTGTTGCAATCACCTCACGTTCCACATTTCCATATTATTTTAATAAAACACGGCAATTTCAAAAACAAACGTATTGTGTCTAGTGCTTTCATTATAAATGCAAATATTGATGTAGTGCACATAAATATTGTACGAGTACCCATACTTGTCAGACTCTAAACAAACTGCAACAGTTATGCCAGACAGGTACAATTGACATTGGCAATGGCTGCTTATTGATAGTCCATTAAGCCTGATCAAATAGAGAGCATTGTGCATTAGTCATAAAATTAATAGACTCGTAGAAGAACTCCCAAACCCCCCAATGTACCAGGAACCCGCCTAAAAAATAAGTGTGCCTTCTATTATGATAATAAACTTACCACAAGTAGCGGGAGAATCAACCCCCAGTTAGTGCTCAACCCCATTTGTGGCATCCACATTCCCAGCATGTCGCAGTCTTGAACGTCTTGTAAAATGTAAAATCAACATTATTTCCTTCCACACAATCAACGATGATTTCTTAATAAAAAGCCGCTTCCTCCCGACTCTGAGTATGGAAATGGGAATGGGGTAGTAAGCATAAGCAGGGACCAAAACAGACCAAACAGGAACCAAGCAACAAACCAACACACAACAACTTCTGCATAATACAATTTTTGACAGACTCAAGACTCGAGACTGGGAATAAAATAGTAATGGTTCGTTGAATTGCTGGAACTGAAACTGGAACTGAGCAGAACTCTGAGCTGGACTGGGATCTTCATTCTTCCGTCATTCCTTGGGTGGTTCGACAGCTCAGTACTTTGGCATTTTTTAATACCCAAGTGTCCCCCCTGTCTTGCAATAAGTGCGCTGCGCAACACTGCACGCATACAAATGAGGCAAGGAGAGGCCAAGGAAAACTGGGAGCCTGGGGGAGCTGAGGCGTTGTTTGGAGTGTAGGCAAAAATGCGCGAACATAAATCGGAAATACATAAATTATTAAACGTCTTATAATAAAGGACGATGTGGGGCACGTCGTCTCTTCGTGGACCAAGGCTTGTTGCTAATTAAGCTTTCTAGTGGGTTTATGCGTGTGATAAACATGAAGACTTATTTTAGGTATACACACTTGTAGAAATAGAATCAATTAAACAAATAGTATTCCCATAAAATACTATATAATGATTTTGAAACATTTCCAAACTTAAAGAAAACTGTATTTCCATGAGAATTTGTTTTTTATCTCCATAATTATCATGGGACTATTTTATATTGTTATTATGATAATTGAAATAAATATTAAATTGACATTTAAGCTCTTTGTTTAAAGTATTGCAAATATAAAGTACTAAATTAAATACTGAAAGCATTAATGATAAATTATTATTAAGTATGTTATCTTTTTTTTTAAATAAATTTCCTAATTTTTGTATTTTTAAAGTAATTATTAGCACTGAACTGTGCCCCAATTCCATCTTTGGTCTGATCGTACCAAAAAGTTGGTTTCCCCAAACAAATCCTAACAACTTTAACTAAAGCTCTGCAAGCCACGATCAAGTGACAGACACTCCACATATCTCATATTTCAGGCGCTCTAAGTTTACATCATCGTTTGGCCATTGCAATCACGTATTGCGAATTCATGAAATCGCTACCGCCATAAACCTGTCAGGCTGTCAAGCAATAATTGTCAGTTGCGTTGACGCTCTAATGCCGAATGCCGAACTTTTTTCTCTCTTCTTTTTTTTTGCCCTCACTTCCTTCACTTCCTGCGCGGCATGCTCGACATTTGGGTTTCACGATTTGCTTCCCAATTTTTTCGTTGTTGTTGTGTATATTTTTTTTTTCGACAACTTTACTTCGAAGGCGACCTTCTCTGTGATTGTGTGTGTGTGTGTGTGTTTGTGTGCATGTCAAGTAGCAATTGAGACGCAGAACCGAATTTGGGAGTGCGTATTCACAGTACCGAATACTGTGAATACTGTGTGAATATACTCGTACTCGTATATGACATCTGACTTCCACTTGTCAGAAAATATTTGCTTTCAAAACAGAACGCGGTCTGAGTCTGTGTCTGGGGTCGGGGTTGGGGGTTGAGGTTGTACCTTCTGCCACTGGGAGCGACTTTACGCACGAGTTGCAATCTGTTCTTCCATTTGCAAGCGTGTTTTCCCTTACTCCCCCCTCTTGTTCTCTTTTCTATCTGTTGTTCTCGCTTGGTATGTGTGTGTGTGTGTGTGTTTCGTTAAATTGATAGAATAAATGAGCATAAATTGAAAAAAGAAATATCGATGAAACAACAAGCGGGTAGTGCAACCCTCTGGGTGTTGAAAAGGGTGGTTTTGCCCAGAGTCCTTGCTACGAGTCCTTGCTCCTTGTGCCACATATGGGCAATTATTTAGTGCTTTGGCACAACTGAGACTGGGAATTCGCTTCGCTTCGCTTTGCCTCGCACACACTAACACATCCTCACATGCTTACTTACTTACCCCCCCAAACCGCCATTACTATCGATTTGAGGGTGCATTACCTACTGGACCAGTCTTCGACACGAGTCGAGAAGGTGAACGGGGGGCGGAGAATCGAAGAGAGAGCTGTTGATTCTTGGCAAAAAGTTTTCATTGAATTGCATGCAATCAGCACTGGCTCGCCTCCAAAGTGCCAAAGACTGAGAGACAAGCAAGGACTGCCATGAAAGGAAATAGAGAGTGGGAAAGAGAGCATAAAGTAATTTAAAGAACCCATAATTCTATCCCCTAGGAATGGGCATTGGGCATGGGTCCGTTTATTATTCCTGGACTGCCTCCGCCTGTCGCCCACGCTTCCCGCTCATCGCGTGTGTTGCCAATTTGTTCGACATTCATTGACGACGCCCATGGTTTGTGTGGCACGAAGCGACGTGTGCGTTCTATGGCAGCTCTCACAGCTCCTGACTGACTGACTGAACTCGCGGCTGTCGTCGCTGTTTGTTCTCGAAACCAAATTTAGACGTAATTAAATGTGAATTGTTTATTTAAGGCGCACGCTCTAGTCCTCTGCCTCCGCCTCCCACTCCGCACGCCCTGCGTTGCAACACAAATAGCTTGCAGGCATTTTGGCAGCCAGCTTGGCGTTCAATCAAGCGCAGACATGACGAGGGAGGCAACGAGGCGGCGGCATGCGGCCTATGCAACATTTCTGACGGCTTTCTTTGCCACAAGTTTTGCACAATGCCAAGGCACATGGCTGGCTTGCAACATTGCCACTCATTTGTTGTTTATTGTTGTCGCTGTTGCTGCTGTTGTTGTTGTTGTTGTTGCGGGTGTTGGCCAAATGTAAACTGCGACAGCGGCAGGCAGCCCCGTTGTTGCAATTATTGCCCTGTGGCAAGTTTCGAATGAAAGCAGGTGTGTCAAATGTAAACTTTTACCAGCCAGCTGTAAATTGTGGCGACTGCTGCGAAAGCTGGGCGGCTAAAGTAAACAGCCCCAACCTCAACATCATCCACAGCCCCATAACCTGATTGGCTTAAAAATGCATACACTTCGTCAGAGAGCCGCATATATGACAGGCAGCCGCAGGGCAGGACGAATGAAGGAGGCAGGACTCCACCTACTCCAACTCCAACTCCTTCTCCTCCTCCTCCTCCACTTCTATGCGGCTGTTAATAGAATTTTTCATGAGCTCGGGCGACGCATTGGCATTGTTCGGGTCTTGCAGTCAAAGTTCCTTCAAATTACTTTATAAGTAGTTAATTTGATTGGCTCCGTTTTGGGCCGGGCCAAGATTGTAGATTGTTTGACAGTGTACTATAGAAAGACGCCCCGATATGAGTCCAAGTTATATGAGCTAAAGCAAAACTTTGGAGTCGCCTTAATCGCTGGGGAGGAGGCAACTTTGTAATAATGTTTATGAATAGACTATGCACATTACAAGCAGTCGCAACTATCGCCAAGTCAAGTCAAGCAAACTGAAGTCAAGCAAAGTAAAGTAAAGTAGGTGGTGCCGGACACTAATGAAGTTGACTTTACGTAAACTTTAGAATACAAATAATACCTTTTGGGTCAGTTTGACCGGCTTGATGATGGCTGACAGCAAACTTCAGATTAGTCACACATTATTCACCACACAGAAAGTCCATTAAGTGCGCTACTTTGCGAGTCCTTTGTGGTCAGCTTGGAGATATAAGTAATAATGCAATTTATTGAAGATATGAATAGACAAATTGGATTGTACTTTTAAAAAGCATAGTGAATAAAGAAGCCATTTTAAAATAAGAGGACAATTTACTGTTGAATGGTTATATAAAGTATATAATTAATGGTTTGAATACTAACTATAAAAATGTTGTTGTTACCTAAAATATTTGTTAGTTTCTTTTCTATATGCTTAAGTATAGCTTTATTAGTGTCTGTTAACTGATTTGATTTCAGTAGTTGGAATATAATTATTAGTTTGAACTACAATTTCAAAATAGTTGGAGTACCTTAAACATTTTTTTGGGAATTACAAATAATTTATATGAGCATTTAGATTCCTAATCTAAAGAAAAAGTGTACAATAATAATTATGTAAGCTTAGTGCAATTGGTTATATTTTACGTAATTGATAATTGTAACTTTCTCAATATTGACTTACTTCAACATATCATTTTAACAAGTATTATTATATGTAATTATAATCATAATTATTCCGATAAATACTCTCATTCAATATCAGAAAGGGTTATTCAATTGAATGGAATGGTGATTTACTGATTAATTATTGAAGAGTCAGCAGAACACAAAAATAGTCCTCTTTAAGCGTAATCGACTTCAACTATCTGAACATCTGCTTCAGAGAACCCTCCTCTCAATCAATCAAACTAAACACTAATTGTATTCGTATTATATTTACAAATGACTCTCTGCCATGATTCTAATTGCACTCAATGATAACTTTAGCTATTCATTTTCCAGACAGCAAGTGTTTAGTTCCATTTCACCTGTAGTATGGCCCATTAAGCAAGTGAGCTACAACTCTGGCGTAGAAGGGGAAGCAAACTAAATCGGTTAGTGCAACCCTGACAAGTTTAAGTCTTGATGACTGCCAACAAAATTGTTCACCATAACAACAAATACAGTCGCGAGTTGTGTGTGCAGTCTCGTCGTAAACACCCATATATCAAACAATTAGCGACAATAGAGTAAACATGTTGGACGCAGGGTTGTCAAAGGCAGGCAAAGGAAAACGAGAACGGGAACGAGAACGAGAACGAGAACGAGGGCCACCATAGAAACCACTGCACCACCCAAAACGAATCGTTGTCCTTCTGCACCGACCATTGCACTTTTCGCTATGCTTCATAAATTCACGTAGTCGAACTCAATTGCTTAACCACCCCCGACGAAAAAGGGAGGCGGGCAGCGAAAAGGACTCAGGCAGGCAAGCTGTTAGGCAGGCTTAAGGACATTGTCGCTGGAAATGCAATTGCATTTCAGGCTGCAGGCTGGATTGCTCCTTTTTGGGTTGACAACACAGCACAAAAAAAAAGTACTTTTGTTTATTGAAGTGAGAACATTAGCAGCGCTGTACAAACAACATGCAAGGATAATGCGCGACAACTTTGCGTTGTTGTCCTCTTGCCACGCCTCCTTTTTGTGCTTCGATTGCATTTGCTGCACCGTAAGCAATTTTAATTGGTAACAAGTTCTCTTTTGTGCTCTGCAATTACTGCACACAGCCTGTCAAGGTGTTGTGGCATTACTCACAGTTTTCGCAACAGGGCTGCCAACTTGTTTAACAAGTAGCATTTTGAGGTTAGGTTTGAAACCAATGCGCATGACTGAATCGCCACGTGGCGTTCACAGGATATTACTTTTATCGGCACATGCTCTAGCTCTATAACGACATCGCACGCCGTCCGATAATGCCCTGCTACGATAGCGATTCCAACGCCATCCATGCAACTATCTTTTTTTCTCCCATGTTCTCCCTCTCGCATCTTTGTGCATCTTAATCGCAGTGAAACGATCAGAGCTGAGCGTTGGTTGTGTTTGAAATTAATTTCAGCAAATTCATTAAAACCGAAAATCACATTAACTCGATAAGTAATTTCACACAAAACGGTGTCAAGTCAACCAAAAATGCCAGGAAATTGAAATATTTATTGGGCGAAACAGGAACGCATGTCTCGGCCGGTTCAGTTGCGACTTGTTGGGACTTCTTGGGCTGCGGTGCCGTCTAAGCTGTGTCGAATCAGTGATAAAGCGACTTGTTTTCTAAAAGTAAAATACTTCATTTTAACTTCCTGAGAAACAACAACATTTTATCTGATGTAAAAGAGAAGACGTTTATTTATTGTTTTTTAAAAATACATACTTACATCTTTCTTTAAAAAGCTTATTTTTAAAATTTGGCATTGTTTGTACTTATTGAAAGTGTTTAAGAAATCCTAAAAGTTTCATTGTGATCAAAAAGCTGGCAATGTATTTAAAATTAAAATTCAATTCAATTTAAGACGTAATCTTTAAGTTTTGTTATTTATTAATAGATTATAATTATTGTTGGTATCAAAAATCTTTTAGAACTCAATCAGAAGCGGTGCATTATATTTGTAAAGCTGAAAAACTATTTCAAATACTTTTAAAAGCCTATTCATGGAGTTGTAATAAATAGAGATCATGTGTAAATATTGATGTTTAAAAATATAAATAATTGAACAAATTATTCTTAAGTAAATGTAATACTTGTTCATAATGTGTCAAACATTATCCAAAGATCAATAGATCTTTTATTTTGCTTGTCTTGAACTTGAGCTGCAGCAAGTCATAACAGAAGCTACCAACGACATGGCAGATAGTTGATAATAGATGCAAATTCAGCATTTGAACCATGCAATTATGTTGGAGTCGCATCTGGCTGCAGAATTACCAAGAGATTCCCCCCCAAAAAAAGGAACTCATCACCTCTGCGATGGATTACTGGTATTGCATCTTTCTCTGCCGCTGAAAGCAGACCTGTCTGCATTGCGGTGCAGACATCATTTATCAAGTAAACCAAACAAATCAAAACGAAGCCGAAACCTAGAGAGAAAGACCCCACAACCGCTTCTACATACTATCGCAAACCCTGTTGAAACCAAGGCAAATACAAAAGTGAAAAATGATTTGAAATGGATTACAAGCTGCTTTCATCATGAGACGAGAACATGCCGACTACCAGAACAAAAATCTATTTACGAAAACTTTGGATGGTAAATGCAAAAACTGTGGGTCGCCCTTCTACTCTGCCTCCATTCCATTCCTTGGTCGTATCGCTTCACATCGTTTTGGTTTCATTTACGTTTTCTGCACAATCACTTAACATCATTAAAATGACGCGTAAATGAAAATTGCGCTTGGCGGCGGTTGCCTCAAAAGATTCGTTTGGTGTTGTGTTGGTGGCATGTTGCTAATGTCGTTGGCATTTCGAATTTTCTCCTGCAAATATGAAAACACTGCAGTATCCTGGCTGCCAGTATCCATCCAACATATAGAGAGACCTAGAGCGAGAGGAGGCAACATCATTCATCAAGGATTTAGTTAAACGACAGCGAGCGTCTGTGGGTTGCCTTTTAAGGGGGTGAGGAGGGAACTGTTTGGTTGGTTGGTTGGACCATTCATCATCATTCGTCTGGGATTATGCTTTTTAAACATACGATTGCTGTCAACATTGTCAGTTCTAGTCGTCGTCGTCGTCGTCCTAGCAGCAGCAGCAGCAGCGTAGTTTGTCCTGTGTCGGGCATATGCTCAATTTGAGAGCAGCAATGGAGCATTTTGCATTCACTATCCACAGTCACTGCAAGTGCAATTCGCATTCATCGTAGTTTCGCCTCCACCCAAATCCCCCAAAAATCAGCCAAACAGCCACATGGCCACATGAGTGCACTGCTTTGGCTATTTGTGCTGAAATTTTTGGACTCGAATGAGGTCTGCTATTGGTTTTCGGTATTGCGATTTGGGGGTGACAAACCAGCCATAAATCAATCATATTTAGCCCCCCCCTAAGTACAGTTGACTCTAAGCCCTGTGAGTAGTTGTCCGCTCACTCTACCGAACACTATCGAAAGGAAGTCGCGCATAATTCAGCAAAGAATTTTTACAAATATTTATCAGTAATTTCAGGGCTACACTTTGGCAAACAATATGTTCAGAGTGGGGACTATGAGAGTGAGGGGGCGCTATGTTGTGTCCAAGGATTAGCAACAGCAAACATCTCTAGCAAACAAAACAACAACAAAATGTCTGTAGCTGCTGCCCCGTTTGTCATGCTGACAATTGGCTTTGCCTGTCCATCGACTGAATGGCCAACAAAAAGGGACACAACTGTGGGGACAACGAAAGGGACCAGAGCAGGACTAGATCCTGGTACAACAAGCCAGCAGAAAGCAGACATGCCAGCTCTACAAATAACAACAGCAAAAGCAACGCATCTGGGTGGCATTTTGGTGTTAGCTGGTTAACGTGGTTCACATCAGAGGTGGAATGATGTAGGTGGAGGTGGAGACGGAGATGGAGCACACGAGGAGGCTTGTCAAAATCACAGCCAAGTTGCAGACGACAGGGATAACCAACAGGCTGGATAGTGCACAGATGAGACTAGCTTTGGCTGGACCAACGGTCAAACAACTGTGAATAAATACAAATGCCAAATGGGAGATGGAACTATCTAGCCATGACATTGAAAGTCACTCAATTTAATTGGGCGAACAAGCTCTGCTAAATGATTTCAAGTCTTTCGATTCAAAAGACTTTAAAACTAGAATTAAGTGTTAAGTTTAATTTTTGTAGATATTATATGAAATTTGGTTTGTTAAGTGGTGAAGCAATACAAAAGTTCTAGTATGAAAAATACTAAATTTAAAATACGAATATATTCAACATGCTTTCAAATTATTTTAACTTAAAAAATAATATTTAATGTAAAGAAATAATGTATTCAATTGATGTTACAATACTAACTATAATATAATTGGAAATTTATAGTTTAACTAATAGCAAGAGGACAGTTGCAGATTATTAAAAAAGTTCGGTGTACTTGGATAATTTCACTTAAACCTATCTATTTAATTGGCTTATGTAATAGCTGAATTTAAATATTTTTATTAATGGAACAAGTATGATAGAAGTCACATTTGTTTTCTTCATTGTCTTTGAAGATCACCATTAAATATTTGGTTATCCACCTATCTATTTAATTACCTGTATACTTTTATTTAGTAATAAACTAATCAAATTTAGTATTTCCTGAATCCCCAACTTCACAACAATTAAAGAAATATTGTTGTCTTTTAAGATTGTCACCTTTTTAGTTACTCAGCTGAGTCACAGCCTCCGCCGAACTTTAATCTATGCATGGATTGCTGAAATGGCATTTCCGGAGTTAAAAATATTAAATAAATAAACCAACTGAATGTGTTTATTAAATTAACAGCAACCCACAGAGTCACATGGCCGGAGTCCGTTGAAGAAAAAACTTCAGCTGGTTTGCAATTATCATAACAATAATTCAAGATCTGAGTGCGAAAATACGAGACAAGCTCTGGCTGGGCATTTGCTTATAATGGCTTATTCACAAGGTGGGGAGACACTTTTCGCACGAAACACTAACATCATTTTGAATTTACAACATAAATTTGATGAGCAGCACGCTAATTATCGATTGAATAAAGTATAACAAAGGCAAGCAGAAGGAGGAAGATGAGTTGCCAGTTGGGATTGTTGTCATGGTTTATCGCAGAGCTGTCGAAGGAGAGTTGGCCTCGATGTGTTGTGTTGAATGTGTTGAAACTGCCACCAAAACACAATTGTGCATAATGTGGCAGAACTGCTTTTTTTTGTGTTAAATTCATTTCTCGTTTTTGGCAGAGTTATTGACAGCCGTTGCGACTGATGAAAGCCGAATGAGTCATTCACTTTTTTGTTGGGAATGTGAATTCAATTGCGGTTACGAGAGAGCACAAAAAAGAGAAGCTGCTAATTATTGGATTGCAGCGTTTTATGAGTAATGTGAGTGGCAGCAGCAGCCGCACTAAAAGACCCAAATGCTGCCTCGCATTTTCAATTAGCCATGCTAGACTGGCCCCCCACTCGGACCTTAGAGAAAAAAGCGAGCCAAGCGGTTGCTCTTAAATAATTCAAAGCAAATTATGCGACAGTTGCCGCAAAAAATGTAAACGCCACTCAAAGCAAAGCACTTAACCCTTTTTTCTGTTGGTTGGTGGTAAGCATCTTTCTCTCCTTGCTCTCCCACAGGCAAGCACCAAAATGTCTATAATTATTTGTACTGCGTAAGTCAAAGTTTGCAAGTTTGCGGAGCCCTCTGGAAACCTGAGCCACACTGCCAAAATGTAAAATGGTTGGCAAAAAGAAATGTCAATATTATATTTAAGACGTCTTTCATCGTCGTCGTCTCCCTCGTTGTCGTTTGGCAACCCGTTACGACAAATTCATGAAGTAAAACACACAAATCACAAAAAGGTAAAAGGTAAACGCATTTCTTTTCTTTTTTTTTTTGCATCTCTTTGTGTCTCTCCACGCTACGAGCTTCGAGTTGGCAGCTGGGCTTCGGCCCTGGAAAGCAACCTGAAGAGGCAGAAGCGAGAGTTTATGAGGCTGAGAGCAATGTGCAGGGGCGCACACAAAATATTATAATTGCCCAGCCAAATGGAAATAAGTTCTGGCATTTTAAGTGCCATTGGAGCGACAACGATCACGTCAAGATGTTGCCTCATCGTCGCAAAGCAGCTGCTTAACCATCTCCAGTTGATGCTTCGATGCAGCCTGCAAAGTTGCGATGAGTCAGTGGAACCAAGTAGAGGGGAATCTATTGCCAATTCTTGGCTGGGAAATATAAGTTCAGCTTACAAACTAAACCAGTTTACACGACTAGATATTGCTTAATTAAAATGAAAATATAAAATAAAAATTATTTGCAGTGTACTGCTTGTATATAACTATAAAATTATAGATGCCAAATACTAAATTGTAAATTTTGTTTTTGGTGACAATTCTTGGTTTTTAAAAATAAGTTTAATCAACTAGCAATTAACGTTTTCAAGTCTAGTCACTGTTCAACTTAAGTACATAAATAAATATCTCTTTAAAAAAATAAAATTTTCTTATATAAGAAATTATTGAAATTGTTGCGAAAGCAAATAATATTTACGTAAGCACATTTTGTTTGTTGTGTTACAGGTTTTCTTCAACAAATATATTTGCATCGATTCATTAGCTATTGAGCATTTGCAAATATTTATGCGCCATTAATTCATGAATCTAAAAAAAACTATTATTTTTATGTGGTTGCGTATATAAAATTTGAATACCTTTGCTGCAAGCAAAATTTACTGCGCTGCAACTTCTTTTATTTGTATAATTTCAAAAACTCACATGTAACCAAAATAAATATAAGCGTAACCGTTAAAATCAATTTAACTTTGTATGCAGCTTTTTCCCCCCAAAAAAGAAAAATTTAAAGAGTTTCCTGCCATTTTATTGCTCTCCAGCTGGTGAATGCAATTTGTAATCAATCTAAGCTAAGATGACTCAGCCGGAATTGAAACGCCATCAAAGTTGGGCAAACTTTTAGACAAAATCTGGCACAATGTAAGCTTTTCTGGGTGACCCCCCAGTATAAAATGAGAAAAATGTATGAGGGAAAAAAAGAATTGTCGTGGCAGCCAATTAAATTGTTCTGGCCATAAAAATGTGCAGCTACATAGGAACTAAAACTAAAGCCCTGATACCGCTCTACGCAGCACGATTCGAGCATTGTGATAAAAAGCCTGGCCGTCAAGTGAACAGAATTTTATCACACACACCACAGACAGTGTTTTGGGTATGTGGGGAGAAAGGGCGAGGATTCAAACAACCCACAACAGAGACGAGCCTGTCGCATGACATTGCACGTTTTGCGCATTCGTCTCGATTGCAGTTTAGTGCAATCAAAGAGGATTCATCAGCACAGGACCAGCAAATGTCCAGCGAAGCGTTTATAATACCACCAGACAAACAGCGAGCGAGCGCACAGGAGGAACAAGGAGGAAGCCAGGACCAAGGACCAGCCAAACTGAGTAGCAACGAGCAAGGACTGCTGAGCGAGTCTGAGTCTTAAACCAAAGAAATTAGTGTAAAACTAAAATCCGATTTGGGAAAACAATGTGATCAGAGTCTGTTGGGGTGGTTGATGCTGCTTTTCTATCGCTGCTGTGGGAAACACTCTCTCATTTAGGGGTAAGTTGCAACCAGTCCACATGCCATAGTAAAATACTTTGCTGCTCGCCCCGTTTTTGGCTTGGCTAATCTGGCTCTCGTGGGTTTTGTACTGATTCGACGCTTTTTATCAATTCTTAAATATCTGCTGGCCGCAACACATTTTTATGACTGACTTTCCAGCAAGATTTAGAGACAGACAATGAAATTAGATGGCTGCTGGGATAGTGAAAAATACGAGCTGGTACTCCTAGAGCTGAAAGTGCGCATATGCATGAGAGTTTCGTTGAGCTGAGCTGAGCAGAGTTGAGTTGGTGGCGCCTCAAATTAGTTTCTTACGCTTGAATTTGCCTTAATGCACAAAAAGTGCTCAAGGGATTTGCCGTAATTCGATTAGAAAGGGATTACGAACGAAAAACTTCCAGCACTCTCTCCTCCCTATCGCATATATATGTTATATATATTTGCCTCTAATGGGATGGCTTTTGTCTGACGTCCATGCCACGCGTTCTGATGAATGATGTATCGAATTTTTGAGCATCACAGCAGCAGCGGTTGTTGTATCAAATTTGCTCCGGATGTTCGGGCATCTGGACTCATATGTGAGTCTTCGGTCTCAGGAAGTGCCGGAACAACAGCGTAAAGCTTTTAAACGGACCACGACCCCAACAAAAAGATTAGACCCAAAGTGCACAGAGGGCACACAACTGCCATGTGACAAGGACAGATTTCTAAGGACTTTCGAAAAGACAATACTGGGGATAGAAAAATGTGTCAATGAGTAGTTTTTACTTCTGACGCAACGGAAACATTTGACACAGCAACGGCAACGGAAATTAAATGTTTCTGCAATATTTACATATGTACGGAAGATCAATGTAGCAAATTGTTCATTTTGATATTTTCTCGTAATTAAAATACATTGAAATGCGGTTGAAAATTGTATTTTAGATAAATAACTGAAGAATATACATCTTAAAATAATTTTATTCCATTACTTATTAGGATTAGACTCAAAAATATAAAGTAAATATAATAACTAAAAACAAATAAAAAGTTTACGAATTGTATATATCGTAGCTTTATATTCAACGAAACTTTGAACCTTTAAAGAGAAACTGAAATAATAATGATACTTTATACACATAATTAAAAAAAACTTATTTTATATTTTTAAATTGTCATTTAGCTAGCAAAATAGCTTTTGCCTTTTCTTCATGTACTTTGAAGGCTAGATTCCAAATTTTTTTTTACCATATACGACAGTATCATAGTGAACAGTTCTCAATGTAACCTAAACAAAGTTTGTAATTCATGACTTCTTCGTTATTTGTGCAAAAGCACCCAAAGAAAAAAGCCTCTGTGGTGTAATCACTTGCCTGGCTGTCAGGTCTCGACCAATTCGGTAGAAAAAAGTACACAAAAAAATGGTTGAAGTTGACCCAAAACTGTCAAATGAAAGGCACACGAAACCAGTAAGGAGTTGTTATTGTTGTTGGTAGGTCGAAGTGTGCGAAATTGATTTAACCACGAACTGCTAAACGATGTAGTAAAGAAATGGTCTAAGAAATCGCTGGAGGGGGTCACGGGTTTGGTTTCGATTTCGGTTTCAGATTCGGGGACAAACGAAACGTATATAAATTTCCGCGTATATAATTAAGCTGTCAGATTATTTTGACATGTCACACCAAAGAAATGTGTTGGTGATACATTTTGCACAAAAAAAGGAGTAACAACTGCTCGAAGCAGCAAAGTAAATTATATTGTCGCATTGCTAAAAAACTGAAGAAGAAGGGAAGGGAAATGGAAAGGGGAAAAACCATGGGGCGTTGCACGAACGGTAAAGTATTTTGCACCCCATGCATTAATAACAGTAATTTTCTACCGGGTGCGTGTGTTCTCGCTGCCATTTCCGCTTTTATTTCGCAAACTCTGCGGCACAAAGGGTTGCAATTTATAGCCGATTAAAATGCTCGCTGCTGGCAACTCAACTCTAACTGTGCCAAAAAAGCAGAAAGAACCCCAAACCGATTCATTTAACCAAAAGCAAACTCAATGTGAATGGTCTAGCGAACCCAACAACAACAATAACAAGAACGGGAACGAATGTTGCATTGTGCAAATGTTTCGCGTTTTGATTTCGCGTTTTTCTCTCCCCCCAGGGCGTCAAAGCGTTGCCCGTAAATTGTCGAAATGAAAAAATTGCATTCACCCGCACTCAAACTCCATTCAGTTCACTCCACGCCACTCACTCACTCACTCACTCATCCACGCACTCATTCATTCATTCGTTCATCCATACGCTGGCTTTTTCACCCAGGCAGTCAGTCAGTCAAAAGTTAGAACGCTTTTTTCTTGTCTAGCTGATTGCGTAAAGATTCGCCTTGGTTTTTTTTTTTTTTCGTTTTATCAGCGTGTGTGTGTGGCAAGTTTTAGAAATTGTACACTTGCCTCTGAGCGGTAAGCTGACGAGAGTTACGAGAGTTCTAAGCCATGGCGCAGAAGGAACTTTACCCCCCGCAGTGTGCTAAATCGAAATACGCGCTTTTGGTTTCATAGTGTGGCTGCTGCTTTGGTGTTAGGGCAAAATTGTCAAAGAGGGTAGCGAGTCAAATGAAAATGGCGACCATGATTGACCATGATTAAATATTATAGAAAAGTGTTTGGGGTTGGGGCTTCTTTATGTATATTGTACGTATTATTAATAAACATGGACAGAAGCATGTCTGAATTGACAGATACACAACAAAGTTGCGACTGAGTAAACACAATATGATTTTGAAGGCATGCCGTCAAAATAAAAAGAATATGAAAATGGATTAATGATGGCGAAAAGGAAAGAATATAAAGAAATGTAATGAAAATTTTGATTATTAAGTTTAGTACTATAAATATAGAAGAATAATAATACTAAGAATATATGAAAACATAAATACATTCTAATAATTCTTAAACTTTAATTTATTATGCCAACAAAACTTGTCCGTTATATCAGCTTTCGTACTGCACTTGACATGAACTATAATTGCGCTGTTCATATTTTATAATAATGCATTATAAACTGCGAAAAATGAAGTTAATCCAAAGTGCAATGTAAAAGTAGCTACAATTATCAATAGAAAGTACACAGAAATAATCCCAAACTCCATTTCGAGTTCAACAAACTTGCAAACAAAGGCAAACCGAAGGCCTACAAACTGGCCAATGAAAGAACAAGGGGGAGTTGTATCCTCCTCTGACTGTTCCCCAACAAAAGTACAACTTGCAATTTGTATAGAGCTCCCCCGAAAACATGACGCCTATTTACATAGAGCCCACTCCAAGGCGCGTTCAGCTGAGGTTCAGTTCAGAGTAACAAAAAAGTGCCAACTCACAGAGAGGGAACAATAATTTTTCTTGAGCTGACGCCCAGAGACGAGAATTGTGGCAGAGAGAGTGAGAATGGTGAAAAGAAAAGTAAATTCCGCTGCGTTTTAATTTTCTATTGAAATTGTTAAAAGCAGGACAGAGGACTACAGAGAAGGATATGGCAATGGCGATTTGTTTGCTTCGTCTCGTTTTGGGGTCCTGAGGTCTGAGGTCCTTGGGTGTGTGTGTGTGTGTGTGTGTGGTTTGCCTTTTTTCTCGCAGCTGTTCCCCCCATTAGAAAGCGCTCGCTCAATGAACAAAAGAAATTAAATGCCTTAAAGGCATTTTTAACGATACAGCTCGCAAAAAAGCGAAAAAAATTGCGAAGGCAGCATAGAAAAGCTGCAGCGAAAAAGCAAAGTAAAGCGGAAGGAAGAACAGTCGAGCAAGAGAGGAACCAGAGCGTCAAGGAGACAAGCAAGAGCCGGAGCCATGGGAATGGGAAAAGCATTTAAGAAAAACATCATCAGAGTATTTGCCTGAAACCACAAATTACTTACAGCGCAGCGGGCTGTCTAGTGGGCGTGGCTGGCTCCCAAAACATATGACTCCCTCACTGCCTCCAAAGAAAAGCAAAAGGCAAAAGCAAAAGAAAAAAAAAGCAAAAATTGTGGTGTATGTAAAGAAGGAAAACCAGCAGGGTAGCAGTTACCGTGTCCAGCCAAGCCATTTGCCATATGCAACAAGAGGAGAGTCAAAGGGAAGAGGAGTTGCCTGCTCCGGCAGGCAAATAAGAATATGCCCAGCTCCGGCTTGAGCTCCATCTCCGGCTACGGCTGCAGCTACATCTACGACTCCATCTCCGTCTCCTATTTTGCTGGGGTGCGAGTGCTTGGTGAAAAAAATAAAGAAAAAATATATATTTTGCAAACGAGCCAGGCAACTCTGGATGCTTGGCCAAAATGAGAAACGCCGAATTGAAATACTTGCAATAAACATGAAAAAGGCAAGCAAACAACAACGCAACAACAACAACAACGAGGACAATAAAAAGGAGTATGGACTGGGATGCTGTTGCTCCTTTGGCTGTTGCGTTTATTGCATTGACAGGCCAGTTGCCAGTTGCCAGTTTGCCAGCTGCCTCCGGGTGAGCTTCCCCCCAGGAGCAACATGGCTCCAGTTGAAGCTGGGAGCTCAACAAAAGGCTGAGCTCAGAGTTGAAAGATGTTTTGTTCAGCATCGGGTGAGAGTTTAATGCTGAAAGGAAGCTCCAGCAGTTTTGATGTTTACTCCTCAAACAGCAGCAGTCTAAGGAACGTTGCAATGGATAGGTTGGGTCAAAAAAAATCATTTTGTACAAGGTTTGCTTAAGCTAACCTAAATGGGACTACATGAATGCAAAATTTATGAAGATAGTGGCGGGTGGTAGACGAAGACGAACACAACTTCAATTAATTGAGACATTTTGTAGAATTTGTAGAATATAAAGATGCTTGGGCCTCTTAATTGTTTACTAAATAATGGATCAAGTAAATTAAGGTAAGTAAAGAACTTGTTTATTGAAAGGAATATTTAATTAATTTTAAATTTAATTGTTATTTTAATGGAATATTTCAGAATTGGTCTTAGAAATCTCTACTTTCGATATTATTGTTTATTCTCTGTATTTTAAAAAGGAAAGAAGATTACATAAAAGATTAAATTATTAGGCAACTAAAAGCTGCTTTATTTGATGGAATTTTTAATTACTTTTATAATTTAAACATTATTTTAATAGAATATTACAATCAAATGATTTAAGCAACCTCTGTGTATAGTAATTATAGTCAATTTTCTTAATTTTTGCTTAACAACTTTTTTGGTATCTCAATTAGAAAGACCTGTTCTCTCTCATGTAAAATGCAGCATTTGTTCGACCAGAGAAAAAGTGTCAAGAGTATGCGAATGAGGCGATTAAAGCAATCAATTTCTTGTTCGCTCACCATATTATCCTCTTGCAGTTGGCTAAAACCAGAATGGGAAGAAGACATGTTGCCAATTTCCTGCATCACACATCTGGGAAAGACAACAACTGCAGGCCACAGCAACATGGACAAAAATTCCACAATATTTTTCTCTCTCTTAGCTCAGCTCGTAGATCTAATTTGCCTCGTTCCATCTATTTTTTCCTTTTTTCGGTCTAATTAGAAAAACGCATAATAACTCCTTAGCTGAGAACAATGCATCTGTTTTGCCAGAGGCAATCAGGGGACAGCAGCAAAAAGAGAGAAACTCAATTTTGCAAGCAGATTTTTAATGAAACTGTGACTGTGAATGTGAAACTGTGACCAAAATGCATACTGTAACTGTGACTATGACTGGCGACTGTCAATTGGTAATTTTAGGCTTTTTCGCACACTGTTTGCTTGAGTTTCTAATCAGCCTAGTGAGAGAGATTTCCTTAATTTCCCGTACTCTATGGCCAAGTGTGAAAATAAGTCTGTTAGCATTTGCTTAGGACTGTGGGTAAATGTAGGTAATGCCCCGCAGCAGTTTGAGTTCTGTTCTGTTCTGTTTTTGGTTTCAGTTCACCCGGTATCCTTTGTGTGACGATGGTGCAAACTTTGCAGGCATTTGCCACAGAATTTCCAAGTGTCATTAAAGTGTTAATTGCTTTCATTTGAGGCTCAGTCTGCATCGAGAACAAACTCTTCTCTTCTTTTCTCTATTCTTTTTTTATGTGTATTTTGCAATACACACATATGTCTCTGTGGTTGGGTTTGGGGGGCACAACTCTAAGTTGTGAGCAAAAAGGATGCCGAGACACCGGAGACAGAGACAGAGACGCAGTCGGCGCTAAGAGACACACAGTGCAAATGAGTCTGGGAGCGTCTTTGTCCCAGTGGCGGAAACTTGCCAAAGAAAAGTAGCGCAAACGGAAGTTTGCAATTAAAGTGTTAATTGTGTTAATTTCTTGTGAATTTCACGCGAAGAGACAACAGCAAAAGCGTTGCATAGAAGTGACAACTGCGAACTGCACCAGAGACACTTCGACACAACATAAGATATAACAAAGCTTTGTGGTTGCTTAGGCGAGGAAAATGTGGGTGCTGAAAAATAGTATTCTCAGTTGTGACTATTTAGAAGACAATTTTAGCCGGTGGTTGACAATCTTAATACATTGCACAAAAGTCACAACGGGAAATTTGTATTAAATTAAACAAAAGCTTACAAAATTTTAACTTCTCTAACAGAAAATCATATTTAGAATTTATTTTAAATTTTAATATTTCAAATTTCCAAGTTAAATGAATTAAATTTTTATTGGAAGCTTTTCGTTATGAATTATCACTTAAATAAATAAAACATACATACACGTCTGCCATCAGAAGTTTATTGCGCAGATATCACAACTAAAAATTAAGACACAATGGTATGATTAAGCTTACTTACTATTTGCGGCGCCAGCAAAAAAAAATGGTATTTAAATGACATTACGGCACATTGGTACGAAATGAATGAATTTATATGGAATGTTATTTAATCTTCCTTATAGTTACTAAATGAAATAAGATAAAATTGTAAGTAAAATAGCCAACACTTGATGCTTTAACATTTGTGGCACACTTTCCTTTTCTTCGCTTTCAAGGAATTGCCTAAACCTAATAATATTTAAATTCCAAAATTCTTAGAATGGAAGGCATTAAAAACTTTGAGCATAAAATCGTGCAGTTTATTAATTTTTTTTGGCTTTTTTACAAAATCCGATGATGGGTAAATAGTAATTAAAAAGAAACTGCAAAAAAACATTGAAGGCTGTCTTAAATCATGCAGAGGCACCTGAGTTTCAACATCTCCATTACACATTGAGTGCAGATAATTTATTGCAATAGCTTCCCAATATATTTTCAATAGCTCACAGCAGCAAATAAAAATAAATTATAATAAAAAAAATCAACAATCCACCCACTTTTACTTTGGTGTGGCACTAAACATGCAATTAAAAGCTCTGCAAAAATTTGTCTAGACTCCAGACGCTTGTCTGGCGCAGCAGTAAAAGTGGGTCGAAAATATTTATATTTAAGTATATTGGCAATAAAGACTGGCACATCGTGAGTCTTTCTGGACGTTTATAGTTTTAATTGCCGACTACCCAAGCGCAGAAATAAAAACTCACGAAAGAGAATCTGATGGCAGCATGGCAGCTGGAAGATCTTTTTCTTCGGTTTTTTTCTGTTTGTGAGGCGAGCGTTAAAATCTCGTTTCATGGCTACCAATAAAGTTAAAGTTTTTAAGCCGATGAAAATGACTAATTGGACAGCTGAAAAATCAACAAACAAACGCTTAAAGAGTCGCAGACGTCGTTGCTGTAAAACTGTAGCTCACGATACAAGCCCATTATAAAATACTTATACTCCATATATATACGAATATTCTTTATATATATATGTATGTGTATGATGTCTGCTTGGAATGTCGCACATGAATGCGTCGGATAACAAAGGACTTGGGCCAAAAGCCAGGCCAATGCCAAAGTGTCTTTGTGCCGGGCAACCTTTCGAACTGAACTGATTAAGCCGCCAGTGGAGCGCGAGCTCAGCGGCAGAGAGTGAGAGAGAGAGAGAGAGTTCTGGATATGGGTCTTGGTCTCAGTCTCCATCAACAGTCTCGGATTGGTTTGAAATCTGTGTGTGCTACGTATGCTGGGGATCTCTTGGCTGACTGACTGCTGACAGTCGACAGTCGAGTGTGGCACATGGAAATCATAAAAAGCGCAACGAAGCAAACACAAAGTAGTAAAAAGCCAAGTCCCAGACGCCGCACAACCCATTCACATCCAATCCCGCCCGTTCCCCAATCACTGCCTTTACCATCAGCCTGGGACCCTTTGACAGTTTGCAGTCGCAGCCCCTTTGGGTTAGTGTTGGATACTTTACGACACATCGTCACGCTTTTGTGACATTTTGTCCTTTTACCACTCAAGACACATACACACACATACACACACCGCTCACACACTTACACTCTCTTACACATTTCGGGGCACTTTCAGCACTACACACAATGGACTTAAAAATTCTTTTTCATCAGTTGCCTAAACAGCCGCCGTTGTTGAAAGCAAAAAAAAGAGGCTGGCAAAAAAAGAAAACCAAAAGGAAACAGTCCGAAATAACAACAAGAGCAGCAATGAATCGCCAACATATGAGCAATCCTTTTATGGTTTTAATGCGATTGATGGTCCGTCGTCGTCTGTCGGAGTCACAGTCACAGTCACAGTCTCCATCTCTGTCGCAGTCTCTGTCGCTGTCTCCATCTCCGTCCATCGACGGTGTTTGACAGTCGCGCGCATGGACACAGATTGATGGATGCACATTAAGCGGATGATGTAGGAGACAATGATAATTTTGTTATTGTATTCCGATGAATTTCTTTTTTCGCCAGAGCGTAAAGCAAGTGGATACCAGACCGCTTGCGAATCCGTTTCCCATTCTACTACTACTACTCGACTCTCGACTGCTTTAAATTGAAGCGCATAATTTGAGTAAAAGGTAGCCAAGGTAGTTTGTGGGTTCCAGGAATTCTTTTTCGGTGCCATTATATGGTTTAGAGCAACGACTGAGTATTATTTTGAAGGTTTGCTTCATCTCTTCATCAAATTGGCCTTTGTTTCGTTTTATGCTTTATTATAACACTGATAATTCGATTTGTCATCAAGTCAAAGAGGGGGCAGTTTAAGCAAAAGAGGAAAGCAAATAAAATGAGTCGTTTAAAATATTAAAAACATTGGAATTAAGAAACATAAAGACGAAAATGTAAAATTCATTTTTAAAACTCTAATAATTCGATTTTTCATCAAAGAGCTTAGGTTTCCAATTAAGAAGTTAAAGTAAAATAAAAATAATAATGGAAGTAACTAAATAAATATACGAATATTCTCTATCTATGATAATCAATTAAGAATAAAAGAATAATAATCCCAAGAATTTTTTATTCAATCAATTTATTTTCAATTGTTGAAATATAGTCAAACTATAAGGATTAAAAATAATAATATTGGGAAATTTCGTATCCAAATAATAATTTCATATTTAACTCCTTGATTTCAGAATTACAAATTTTCTGACATTCAACAAACTATTTAAGCAACCCTCGCCTAATATAATTTTGTGCTAAGGACCATCTACATTTTCGGGGCTACATGTTTTGCCATGGCTTGAGCTTTGGGCCAATATCAAACGCATTCCCAGTCGACAACAATTTAATTTGCAATCATTATATTGAGATGCGCTTGGCTACCACAAAAGGATAATGATATCCATTATGTTTGCCCCGTAGCACAGCCATAAACAATTATGGCTCATATAGGATACAAGTATGCAGCATAATCCAAAATGAATTGAGCAGCAATTAGGCTGCGATAAGTCTTCAATGATTGTTATTAATACCGAATTTGTTTGTTTGATGTTGACTCATCCGATATGAGAGAGATATAAGCAGAAGGTCTATGGACTCCACGTGGGAACCGCGGGCAGCAAGTGAAGCAATTGTCGTGCCTATTAATTGTAGTCGCTGCTGCCACAAAGCTGCAGCAATGGTCATGCCCAGTTTTCTGTTTTCAGTTCTCAGTTAACTCGGCTCGGTCACATATCAAAAGCGTAGCCAAAAGGCTTGAGAAAAGAATGCTAGGCATTTATCTTCTTCACGCCACAGAAGAGAAAACAAAGCGGAGAACAACAGAGAAGTCGACAGCAGTGGACGCTAATTTAGCAAAACTAAAGCACAAATCTCCAATCAGTGGCTAAGACAGAGACAGAGGCAGTCCAATTGTGGATTCGAGGGCAACCAGGCAAATCGGAGGCAGCTATCTTCAGGCAGCACACAATTATATGTATTTGCACAATTTACAATTAACGTATCAAAATCTGTGCGCTAAACTAAATCTAATTACCAGCGAGCGCAACGCGCCAAAGCAAAACAACCAAAACCAGATGGAAACTCTTCCACAATGACGAAGCACAAATGCTCTACAACCAGAACTCAAATTAAATCATAAGAACACTGCCGAAACTGATGTGCTTAAGTTTGATATCACAAAATGGAAAGCAGTGAATGTGACAAAGTATTTGGACACAAAAACGAAAGTTTGGGAATAATTGGTAAGTACTATATAGTGTTTGTGATAGAGATACAGGGTTTAAAATAAATAGCAATATTGTTAATATTAAGAAATAAAATAAATTAAATAGGAGCTAAGAAAATATTCTAGGGAAATATTTAGACAATTATTCATGCAAGAATTGAGCATTTTTAAATTGACTATTTTACAAAAATAAACAAATCCTTAATAAATATAAATAAAACATTTTGAGAACACTTTTAAATTAACTTTTACGATTGATACAAAATACTATTATATTATTGATGTGTGCTTAGAGTTTTCACAGGAAATAATAAAAATATTTACAGCTATGAAAAGTGATTTAAATTATATTAAAAATACTTTCCTATATAATCGGAAAAAATAAAATAAAATTCTTTTTAAACTAAATGAGCGCCCTAAGCAGTCTGCAAAGTTAAAGAGAACTTTTTTACAATAGAGTATTGAAGAAAAGTCGACGCCAGAGTCAGAGTCAGAACCAAAGCCATAGCCAGGCCAGAGCCTACACCCAGAGGCGGTCAGTGGCTGCTCTGGCACTTGCAGCGAATGTCCGCCACGTTGACTGTGCTGCCCTGGACTTTGGCTAAATGCTCGAACGGCTGGCGACGATGGCGTTGCTGCCATTTGTCAGGCAGCGGACCGCAAAATAGTTGCACAGCGGACTTGCTGCTGCCATTCTTTTTGGTCGTTCTTTTTTTGTTGTTTGCTAGAACTAGAGCTGGAGTTGGAGTTTGAGTTGAAGCTAAAGCTTGACGCGATAATAAGAGCGATGAGGAGAGTTAAGGAACCAGCCAGCAGCAGCAGCAGCAGGAATAACAAAATCGCAGAGTGTGAGAACCGCTGCCACTCTTTTCTTTCTTTCTATCTTTGCAGCTTTTTCTTCGCCTCGGTTTATATATATATTTTTTTTCGTTTTGTTTCTGCCGGTTTTCGCGTGGAAAATAAATACCAATCTACATAAAAGTGGAAACCAAATAAGAAAAACAGTCAACAGTCAGAGCTGACCATTGAAGAGAAAGAAACCTGCTGTTCCCTGTTCGCTGCCTTCTCCCGGCTGCTATTGAGCGCAGTCCAGTCCAACAACAACAGCAAAAAGTGCAGCGAAAAAGCAAACGAAACGAACAAAAAATTGCAGCGGTCGAGCTGAGCTCTGCAACTGGCACTGGGTTTGCTTGGTTGTGGTTACAATTTGGAGCAGAGGCCAGCCCAGTCTAGTTTTGATGAAATTGCTCGAAATAATAGGGTGAAAATGCTTTGGCTGTGTCGCTTCCCTCCCAAAGCTTGTGAGGCATTTTTTTTCTCAATGTATTCCCAGTGCCTTTTAACTCTTTCGCGCATTGCTTCTTGTTGTTGCTGCTGCTGCTGTGAAAGACCAAAAGGCGTCAACAGCTACAGCTATAGCAACAGCAACAGCTACAGCTCGCGTGCTGGCGAGAGTCAAAAGCAGTTGGCACAAAACTTTGAGTTCAACTGGCGGCACAGCACACGCATAGAGACCTCGACTCTGTTGGAGTTTCGGTTTGAGGTTTCTGTGCAAAGAAACAAAAACAACAAAAATACTCTGTAAAATGGGTTGAAGCAAGGTGTCGAAAGTTAAATACCCTTTGCTGATAAATGAAGAACATACGCTGAGAATTGTTCTTTATCATGTGAATAACATTTCAAATAGATTAAATAAAATACTAAATAATAATAATGTTGAAAATTGTTATAAATTCATGTTAACAAAACATGTTTCTCTATGATACTCAACTACATATATATTATATTTTATTTTTGACAATTATAGTCCTTCTTTTTCTTCGAGTGATCATCCAAATCATATGACATACCAAACCCCTAATTCTCTCTCTGCAAGTGTAGAAATAAATATGTATAAAGTATTTAAACTGGGCTACATGAGCGAGAAAAAATGTTGAATGTTTGGTGCGGCTGCAGTGAAAGATTTGCGGTGCAGTGGCTTTTGGCTCTGTGTGTGAAATTGGATCTCTGATGCTGCTGCTGCTGCTGTTGTTTGCCGTTTGCTGTTTGCCGTTTGAAGTTTGACTTGAAATTGCGAAACAAAGCTGAGATTTCAATGCGGTTTGAATATGATTTGAATATAAAGAAATATTTTGACTTCAAAGCCAGTCAAGTTTTTCAATGATTTTGTGGAATGTGAAATCCAAGAAAATGTTAATCAGTTTGAGCAAATGCATCTTAAAGTGAAGGGACAACATATAATGAGATGGCAATAACAGAAATTTAAATATAATAGTTGTAAGAATTATTTAAAATATTCAAAATTTGTATTCCCCTCTTAAAGTCATGTGAGTGTTTTCTGCACACTCTTTAACATAATAATATACAAAATGCACAGCATTAATAAATGCAACACCTTTTCAACCCTAATAAAGTCATCGTTCATGGTTAGTTGTATAAAGTCTCATAAAAACAAAAGCTGAACGAAATATGCAAAATCCCTCACGAGACGACAACATTCCTTCATTCCCGCTAACAAACTACCTGAGTTGAGTTTGAGCTTTCAGAACATTAATCTACTGAGAATGCCAGATGCCTCCCTCATTCTTGCCTCTTACCTCAACGTTCTCATTTCCACACTGACCGAGCATCTCTTACAAATCAATTACTTTAATCAATTTTTAACACGTTTGCGTCTTTACACCCAAAGAGAAGGCGCCGCTTACTTTTGCCTTCTTTACTTTGTTCATCCGGAGCGTCGTTTCCCACATCCAAGTTGTGTAATTTTTCCTTTTTTGCTAAAATTTTAATTATAAAAATTAAATACGGGCATCGGAAAGAGGTAAAGAGCAAAAAAATAATGTGCTACTAACTAACCTGCCATAACAAAACTTGAAATAATATTCAAGAATTTTTATTGAAATAATAACAGGCGATGCAGGTAGAGAGCTCAGACGTGATACACAGAGACTGACACTGTGGCTGAGACTGCGGCACCCAGAGGGAGCTAAGCAGAAAACAGAAAACGAGGCACAGTTCGTCAGAGCACATCAAAGGCGGAACATTCGTCTGGGACAGAGTCTGATATCTGGTCTGGGGTCTCGAGTCTGAGGACTGGAGTCTGATGGGGGCGACGACAGCCTGTCAGCGTTTCAAAGTTCTTTTTCTGGCTCGCTGTTTTCTAATTGAAATGTTCTGCACCATATTTCTGCGCATTACCACCTGCTGCTTGCTTGCAACACACAGAGATGCCGCCAGTTTGCCAGTTTAGCAGTTTAGCAGTTCTCAATGCTAGATACCAGTTCTCAATGCCCTTGCAGGCCTGCCTCCAACATGCGCTTTGCTAAATAGTTCACTGCCTGGTCGCCTTCTCGTAAATTGCAAAAAAAAAACACACAAAAAAATAGCAAGCGAAAAAAACCAACTCAAACCGCAAGAACAATGCGCTGCACTGACCATCATCATCATCTGGCAAACTGCTCAACGAACCGACCTCAGCACCTCGACCATCATCGTCATTATCAACGCCAAGTTGAGCGCATGATAAAAAAAAGAATGAAAAACGCTTCAATGCGATTATATTTTTTTTCGCTCAGCACCTTGGCATTTTTCTATGAAAAATAACTATTCTTTTCGTTCTTGTTTTGCCGAATGCCCTGCAACAAAGAAAGGACATATTGCTCTTGAAATATATTTATGATAATCTTAAAGATCGACCTTGAATTTGTTTATTATTTTCTAGTGTAAACTTCGTGCCATAAAACATCTGGAATTCCTAGATGAAAATAATCAATTCAGCATTGTTTCTACAAACTGAAAAGCTATAGCTGACAGATCGTATACAATAATGTTGTGATCGTTTATAATTCTGAAGAGTATTTCTGCGGTCATTTATTTATTTTTTTAACCCTGTTGCGTGTAACTTAAGTTTTGTTCAGCTGCTTTTGCCGCATTTTCTAGGAAATAATTTTCTTTTTTCGCTTTACAGTTTTCATCGTCGTCGTCGTCGTCGACGTCTCGTCTAGTTTACATCTTCATAGCCGCCTCGTTGCTCCACTAAACGGGGCGTCCCACATCCCTTCCCACTTCTGGAGCGCACTGTCACACCTGTCACTATTGTGGCTGATCACAACAACCGCCAACAATGGAGACGAAAGGCGAGAATGCAGACAGAGGCAGAGACACAGACCTCGCCCAGTTACCCAGACCAAGACGAAGTCAGAGTCCCAATCCCAGTCCTCGAGACTTGCGGACAAGGTGTGAACGTCAAATAATCACCTTCGCATGCGGCATGCCCGACAAAAGGGAAAAGGCGATGGGGGGGCGGGGAAAATGGGAGTAAATTGGAGGGCGGCAGCAGCTCTGAGTTTTCCACGTCTCCGATGCTGACGATGTCGCACTCTCTTTGGTATTTGTTTTTCGTAAGAAAATTTTGCGCATGTTTTTTTTTGCCCCCCCTATTTACCATTTTTCGGTGGTCTGGTGAAATGTGTGAAATTTCAATGGAACGACACGGAAAATGCAAACGCAGATGTCTGTGGTTGCCGCCTTGCCTGAGTCTCCGTCTCCACCTCCACCTTCATCTGCCGCTTTGCTATCTTCAGTGGAATCTCCACCTTTGCCTTTCGCTTGCTGCTTTTGTTTGCATAATTATTTTATTGTAAGCAGAAGGGCGGGCGGCTGGCTGCTAAGGTGTGCCACGCCCACAAAACTACATGCTAGAGTGCTGCCCGCATGAATATTAAAACAAAGAGCAGCTCAGTCTCATTCTGAGTCTCGCAAGTTGCAACTGTTTTGCCAAAGTGCATCTCAGAAATTTCCGCCTCCATTCTCAGCGCATGTCTAGACAATTTCCCTGAGCTTCCCGAAAAAGTTTGTTAGCTCTTTCTTCGTCGTTTTGGCTGTAGGCATTTCTTCAATTAGCGTTTTTATTATTTTTAATTAACAATTTTGCAACTTAATCCTGTTGCTGCTGCTGCTCAGTGGTAGTTCATGGTAGTGCTGAAATTTCAGCAGACATAATCGAATCAGCAAAAGGGGCTGCTTAATGCCTGGCTAAAGTTTGTCTAAGGACAACAACGGGCAAAACAGGCAACAGCAAAAAGCAACAAGCAACAAGCAACTTCAGCCCCTGGAACCCTAGACATGTGCATAATTATATTAGGCAGGCACAGGACTTCAGCATAAAGCAAAGACTGAGAGGAAGAGAGAGAGAGAGACAGATAAAAAGGTTGCCCTCTAATGGTTAAAAGCATGGAAAGCAAAACTTGGTTGTATGAGGAAATGTTGCCAAAACACACGGCAGACAAAATGCCAGACAGAGCTGCAGGGCAATTTGAAGACACTTAAAATGAAAGAATAGAACTGAGTGCGGAGTGAGCTCGCAAAACTACTGAGAATTAAGTTCTGCAGACTGGAAAATGGACAATTATCGCAACGATCCCATTACGAGTCGTAGAAAGGAATGAAATTCTTAAGTAAGAGAGTTGTGAATGTCCAAAGCGAAATGTATGTAGAATTTATAAGTGTTTAACATACATAAATATAATTTTAGTTAAGGAGTTAATAAATTAAACAATTTCAGTAAAAAGCAGTAGCACATGATTGGAGAAAGGAGACTTTAGTAGATGTTTAATAAATGTTTTATGGCTTTAAAAATAACTCATTTTTCCCAGTAAATAGCAAAGATAATATCCATCATAATTATCTGTGTTGAAAAGCGCATTTTCCATTTTATTGCAAATTGCAAATTCTATTACAAAAATTACTATGTAAATTCCTAATTGTTGCTTGTACGTTCTTTGGTGGAAAACTCTACGGTGTTTTCATTCGCCTTTTGTCGAGACATCAACTGTTCACAGAAGATGCAGACAAAGGTCATGTCTCGACTGCAGTTGCGACAATATGGATACTCACAATACTTGCAGATGACAAACCTGTCGTTCTCAACGCAACTACAGATTAGACACTTGCGTTTAGCACATTGGAAATACGTCAGCCAGCCGAATTTTTGTGGATATCCCAGGCGCAGCATTAGGAATATATTGAGTTGCCCTTGCGAGTGCCGCGTGGCCAAATTTTGCTCAGCTGTTTGGCGCATATCATGCAGATATGTGGCACGATTGCGCAGTAGCGAACCGTAGAGAAAGAGAGTCCGTTGCTTTTCCCGCTTGTAGTAGAAATAATTACAGATCACTGGACGCATACGTGATATAAAAATGTTCTGATGTATAAGCAATATGATCAGAGCGTATAATGCAATTAGTTTCACGTAGAATGTAAGGGGCAGCTTGTGTGGCACAGGAAGACACTCCTCGTTGGTGAGGAAGGTGGAGACACGTTCGTGGATATTAAAGTTCTTCATGGTGGTGCGCAATAGACGCGCCATCAAGCCGGTGCCATTGATCTGAAAAGCAACACAATATTGCCTTTAAAATGAAATCATATTGTGCCTGAAATAATGCCAAAAAAAAAAAGAAACTCACGCGAAATCGAACTTCATGTTCTCCCTCCTGTTCATAGGAGATCAATGAGCGATGATTAATGATGTTCAGCATATTCACAACCATGCGATCCAACAATAAAAATAATACAGTGGGCAATATTTCTAGTAGAAACTGTAGTATATGATTGCTCTGCTGACTGGATTCGGCCACAGTGCGACTGCAAACATCCTGAAGATCCACAATTCTCGATTTCTCCAAGCTGCGCAGGGGCAAAAGTGAACCCTCATTCATTCGCTTGCGACGCGCATCGACGTGCTTGAAATAGTCCGTTATATAAAAGTTGTCAAAGTCAATAACGCAGCGATAATTCCAATTGTAATTCGCAGCTGACCAAATCAAATAGAAGATAAACAACCACATGAATTTATCAATGATCTCCATGACAGCATTGAAAATGCGTCGCCTCTGCTCAAAATCCTTGAGGAATTCCTGCGATGTCTGCTGAGCACTACGCAATTGAGCTGCAGTTGATGAATTCTGCAATTTGTAGGTGATTTGAATATTGGAACTATTGCCATAAAGTTCCTGTTCCGTCTGCAGCAACTTGACATAGTTCTGACCAAAGTCAGATGGCACAAACTATGCAAAATTATCTTTAATATAAAAAATTGCTAATTTGAATTTTCTACCTACCTTTGAGGCATCGCAAACTTTATCGGGATTGCCAAACATGTTTACTTTGCATATAATATCGATGCGATATGGCCAGCAAATGGCATTGGCCAACCAGTTGGGAAAATTTGTGGCACACTTGCGAAAGCCTTGGCTAAACACCTCCTCACACACCTCGTGACCACTGTCCAGCTGCTGCTTGCAGCGATTTCCCATTTTCCTCACAAATTGCAGCTGAATTTCGGCTGCTTTGGGCAGTTGTGAATTAAAACTAAAGTTCTTAGATTGTTTCCCCGTCGAATTGTCAGCAGTTCTTAAATGCTTGTAGTAACTGAATCTATCATCATCGCTGCTCAAACCCAGCTTAAGATCATTGAGAATCACTTGCAGCTCCTTGAAGGTGTCTTGTATCTCAACAATGTCGCTTTTCATGTGCTGCAGTGTGTTCGTAAAGGGTTTGGCAATCAGATCGAAGCGTGTCTTAGTCAGATTGTACGTCAGCGTTGTGCTGCAGGCAAAGACTCGTGCCACCTCGCCGGCATTTGCCGCCAGATTGGCAATGGGACCCGTAATCAGAAAACCAAAGGCCACCGCTCGCAAATACTTATGTCCGGCTTTGTCAGCAATCGATGCAAATATCAGCAATGTCACCGCACGCACATTACGACTTAGCATAAAGGAGAGGCCGTTGAGCAGCAGGAACAAGGTAACAACTGGAACCTCGACCAGCAGATTCTGGTAGAGGATGCTCAAACTGTTGTTGAGTGACACCAGCAGACCCAGCAAATAGGATAGCAGGACGCCGATCAGGAAGCTGCTCAGATAACGCATCGGTGAAATCCAGATGCTTTGTTCCTCATCGCGTCCATACAGCAGACAGTAAAGTGGCTTGCTTTTCCCTCCAACAAAATTTTCAATCCACTGTGTTAAATAGTGAAGCATGATGAAGGTTTAAACAGAGTTAAATGTAGTTTAACTAATTTTAAGAAAAAAGCTTTTGACAGATGAGTCGATTCCTGTGATGTAATTAAATATAGCTTCATACTTAGTAAAAATAATTTTGTAGAAAATAATAATTCAGCTATATATGTACATATATAAAACTATTAAAATACCAGTAATTAATGAAATAATTAACAATACTTTATTGTTGCAAGCATATATTTAAGTTAATTTACTATAAGTAAGTTTATTATCAATTTTTTGAATTTTATTTACTTTCGACCTTAGTAAAGTAAAATTTAATATAGGAAGGTACCTAAATAAACTAAACAATAAATATCTATTTCAAAAATATATTTTGTAAAATAAATATTGTCTTTTCCCTTTTAAAAAGTGAATAAAATATACACTTAATATTAACAGTATTGGTTCAATTATTTATTTATAATCTTATATAAGAATTATTTTATTTGCTGCACAACTTCAATTCATATTATTGCACTTTAGTCCGAAGTATTTATAAAGACAATCCTTTCGGTGTCCTGTGAAACACCCACAGGAATTCGTAAGTCGTGTATTGGCAGCATCATCATCTCTAGGGAATAACACTTGCAAACTCGTATAGTTTGAGCTCAAGGTTAAGTGGGGATTAACACAATGGGCTGGGAGCAATAGACTGGACAATGGACACTCTGGGCAAAGAAGGATGCAATTTTTCGGGATGGGCAGCTGCATTTTAAACTCGCAAACTGGCTTACTTTTAACCGTTTTATGGCGCACACTTCGCAACTCAACTGCCACACGCATCAGCGGTGGCAATTCCCCAGTCTGTTGTACCCCGCCCTGTGTCATTTAAGAGCAGAGAGCGGATAGTGCAAATGACTGCAGTTCGGAGCTCAGACGATGCGCTCGTTAAAAATGCCAGACCAGAGCAAAGGCAGAGCAGACCATCGGTCCAGACATTCCCAGACCCAAAACCAGACACAACAAACTCGGCGAAGATGGTAAAAATGCATTCAGCTTAATGTGCGCAATGTGTGCAAAGTCCTTGGCGTACCAAGTGAACCGCTTCGTCTCGAAGCGAACCAAACCCAACTGAACTGCACTGAACTGAAACTGTGTATAATCCAATTATGCCCGTAATAGTCTAGCGAAGTGCTGCGACGTAGAGGAGCCAAGGAACTTTTGCACCTGCCCCAGCGACGCGCTGGGAGATTCTAAAATAAAAATTGATTACATGCGTGTGTCTTGGTCGCAATGAATAAATTTTCGATGCTGCCCTCACGCTGGCAGCTTGTTTGTTTTGCAGGCGAACGTTTAAAAAATTTATGAACTGCATCACGATGAGCGATGAAATGCATCCAGCCAGACAGTCAGACAGACAGACAGCCAGCCAAGCAGCCAGGCAGCTCCAAATTGGTGCAGTTTGCTCGTCGCGCTTGGCAATGCCACTCGCTGAATATTAAACAGGCCATCTCCCAACGGCAGCACTTCATCAGCCCGAGTTGTGCTAAAAAATTGATTGATCCTTGAAGGGCAACCGAATGGGGCAGCGGGCGGCCGCCAACTTGGGACCCAATGGACAGAACTGGACTGGGAACTTGGACAGAGACTGAGACTGCCACTGAGACTGGGAGGCGAGCTGGGACTTTGACGACATCATCTCTAGTGGGCTGTGGAACGGCAGGGGGCGTGGTTATCTGCTGCTCAACGTATGCATTAAAACAATTTAAAATTCCAACACTAGCCAAGGCCACAGTGGGGCGAAAGTGAGTGAAGCCATAAATTTGAAATATCTTTGGAAGATGACATTAAATTAAAATATGAATAAAATTAGCTCTATATTTAAATATTATATTATAAATTGTTCAGAGGTAGAAATGATTTAATGGCGATACCTTAAGAGTATTTTAAAATGTCACTGTGGGGCAAAAAAAAAAATCTGAAAATCAATTATCATAAATTAATATATATTAATAAATTAGGCTCTATATTTGATTTTTATATTGAAATACTATGCATGATCTACGCATTTAAATAATATATCATATGTATTTAAAATACTTTCAAATGCAATGGGGCAAAAGAGGGTACAGTGAGAAGTTTAAATATCATTAGTCTTATAAACTAGATATAAATTCTATTCATTTTTTATAGATACACATAAGAAAATGATGGTAAACTTAGAAGACTTTTAAATACTACTGTCGAGCAAAAGATTGTATCTTAAGAATATATCTTAGAATAAAATATAAATAATTTTTACTTTTTAATTTGTTATTTTTGTATACTATGCGTTGCCTACTTAATCAATTAAGAGTATGTATTAATCATAGTTACTTTTTTTTAACAAGTCATGTGCTTGGTAATAATACTTGTAAACAATTTTTCAACACTTTACACTCACTGTAATCACCATCGCGTGTAAGCTTTAAATGCATTAAATTGTCAAAGCATTCGCTGTGCTTAAAGTTGCCGGCCATAAAATTGCTGCGACTCAGACAAAAAAGGAGTCGCCGCTGCCAACCAGCTCCGCCTCCTCGTTGGTCACTCAGTCCTGCCCAGAACAGAGCAGATCGGAGCAGGCCAGACCAGACCAGACCAGAGACTGAATCCAGCCAGTCAGTCAGTCAGTCAGTTAGCCAGGCCGTCAACTCAACGAAAACCGAATGAATGATGAATTGCCTGTCACTTGCAATTTTTGTTGCAGACAAAACACAGCTCGTCTTCGTTGTGTTCGTTGCCCCGTCGCCTTGTTTAAATTTTTCATGTTTTTCTAAGCCGTCTCTCTCACTCTTGACACAGGACATAGGGCCGAAAAAGCAGGCTCGACTCGGCTCGGGAACTTCACTTACTTCACGTTGACATGCTGACTGCTTTCATGGAATTTGCGTTTAAATCGCTGGGCAAACTCTTCAGCATTGTCAACGAATGTCGTCTCTTTATTCTGGCGAAATTCTGTTTTGGTCACAACTTCAAAATTTAATTGGGCGGCAACGTTGCAGAATTATGAAATATTTTTACCCAAAAATATTGGGGACAAAAGAGAATTTTGGCAAATGGAATTTGTTGTCACAAGCAAAACAATGCAGGAAATCAGTTGGAATGCAATGTACAAGAAGCAAACATACTTTTAACATGTTTATATGCAGGACAACTGCATAATGTTTAGTTTTTTTTAGCTCATTTATGAATTAAATTTAAATTACTAAGTTGTAGAGAAAATATTTAAAGTAATGCGTACTGAAGATCGTTAGAAGCATTTTAATTTTTACATTTTAACATTAATTGCATTAAAATAATAAAAATATAAAACTTTGAAATGTTGATAATTTACATAAGTACACTTAAATGCAAGGTATTATATTCGAAGCGGTAGGCTAGTAGATTAAATGAATATAAAAATAACTTCTAATTGAAATAAATAAATATCTTTAAATTATGATTTGTCTTTCCTTTATTTCGTTTATTTCCTTCGTTTCTTTCCTTTATATTGCACTTTCAGTTTATTTTATTATTGTTTTGGTTATAAAATGCAAATTACATTTTTACAACTATTTCTTAATGAGCTGAATTAAGCTTATCTTATAGGCAAAATCTTACTCTTAACCCTTAATTCAAAGGAATAAACAAACTCACCACCTGCTTGTGCCATAAACTGTAGCCTTGGAGTCAGCTAACTTTAAGCCAATTAGTGGCACTAATAAAAACCAATAAATCAGCCGAAATTAACCAAATAAAACCGCGTAGTGCACTCTGCACATTTGTCAAAAAATTAACCCTTCCGCTGGCCGACAGACAGAAGGTAAGAAAAAACGCAGCCAATATGAAAATGACATTAGCGAAGCGCCGCCAGACTGTGGCTAGACCGAGAGCAGACACTGTAGAGCAGACAAAAAACAGGAAACAGAAAACAGGCAACAGAATACAGAATACGGTCTAAAGGCCCCCACACACACAGGGCCTGTGTTGTTGGCTGTCTACACGCAAAACCACTTTTAACTCGTTTACTTTATTTATGGCCATAATTTGTTAAGCAAAAGGTCGAAAACTAAACTGGCGACAAAAGGGCGCAGCAACTCACGGAGCGGACAAGGCGGACACCACAAGGTGCGATGCATAATTAAGATAATAAAATATTAATTAAAATTAAGTTCATGCATATGCAAACACACACACACTAACACACACACAGAGCGCCATCGCAAACTAAATCCAACACAATCCAAGTACAAATATTTGCGTTTTGCTTTCTCTGCTCTCTCATTCTGTGTTGATGATGACGTTGATTAGAATTGTTGGATGGCTGTCGGAGGGGGAGGAAGAATGATATTAAATACCTGGTAGCACTGCCCGTTGATAGTCTCGTTATTGGCACCAGGCGAACAGAGCGACAAGACTCGCCTTAATTAATTAATTAAAAATGCACAGCGAGTTTTTCCCTCATTTATATTATTTTTGGTTGGTTTTATGCAAATTTCAAATGCCTTCATACTCGTATGAGCACCTGCCCAATGGAAACGTCGTCCTCCCCCTATTCTCATCATCATGTCAGTGCGACAAATGAGTAAGCCCCAAAGGGTTCTCTTTTTCCGAATAAGTTGTGAAACGATGCCCGTGGGGGACAACAGACGTTTAGATATGTCAATCAAAGATGAGAACCCTGCTACTCTAAGGAACAACAAGCATGCTGAATATGACAGCATTCATAATGAATTTTGTTTTTCAGCTGAAAGAGAAAAATTAGTTAACTACAAATTATGACAAGTACAAAAATTTGGGAAAACATATTGAAATGGGGTAATTTTTGTTTTGTTTTGAACTTTTACATACTTTAAACATATTCAACTATAAAGGTATAACTTGTAACTTCTATTTACTTATTCACTTAAAACAAATATCATCTCTTGAAACAAAACATAAAGCATTAAACTGAAGTTTTTATGATAAATAAAATTTAACAGATCTATTCGCTGATTACTTATTACAGTATTCAAAATTAAGTTATTTATAAGTAGAGAATGAACAAGTAAGAAAGTTACAGTCGAGTGTGCTCGACTGTGAGATACCCGCTACCCATTTTTAATAAAGGCAAAATATTGCGGTATCATTTTCAAAATATACCGAAAATACTAAAAAAATACTAAAAAAATACCAAATGGTATATTTGGTATATCGATATAGTACACCATTCAAAGTATACCATAGACGGCACAATGTGCCAGATTGTCGGCCAAAGCAACTCAGACCCCTAGTAAGTAGGCGTTTTTCCCATACAAAAGTATTTCCTTAATAACTTCCACAATTTTTATCTGATCGCAACCAAATTTTCAGGAATCATAACTATTACAGTAGTTATTGTATATACCAAAATTCGTAGCTCTAGCTTTAAAATTACACTTGTTATTCGATTTTTTTGATTTGCGGGGGCGGAAGTGGGCGTGGCAAAAATTTGAAACAAACTTGATCTGCGTGCAAACATAACAAATGCTGTCGAAAAAAAATTATAGCTCTATCTCTTATAGTCTCTGAGATCTAGGTGTTCATACGGACGGACGGACGGACGGACAGACGGACAGACGGACAGACGGACAGACGGACAGACGGACAGACGGACATGGCTATATCGTCTCGGCTGTTGACGCTGATCAAGAATATATATACTTTATAGGGTCGGAGATGCCTCCTTCTACCTGTTACATACATTTCCTGCCGGCACAAAGTTATAATACCCTTCTACCCTATGGGTAGCGGGTATAAAAATGATAAATCTTATAATATAGATATTTATTGATGTTTTCGGTGATATTTCTAATGTATGAAATAATTATGGGTTAATCAGTTAATAAGTCTTTATTTATTATTTTTAATTTCATTAATTATATAATAAATTAAGAAATAACGCACTTATTTCTTCAAAAAAAAAAAAAATTTCGCATTGCCTCAAAAAAAAGATAGAAAATTTCGCATCGTTGAGCTCAGCGCCTTCGACAATAAAGAGCATTGATATTTCGACTTGGCACATGAAGTCATTCAATTTAATTTTTTACAAATTTGTTTCTTCTTATTACGTATACCTCTCGTCGACTAATGGATGTTTGCTGTTTGCCATCGGCTTAGGGGCGTATTAAAACACAACCCAACAGAAAAAATTCAAAATACAAACAAGCAAACGAAAAACCACAAAGCGCGAAATGTGATACATTGCGGTTTGCTATCGTCGTCGTCGTTGTCGCTGTCTTGGCCTGTGCATAATTTATTTGGCCTTTTTGGTATTTATAGATAATATTGGGTTATAGCGCGGCGCTTAATCACTTTACCTGTCGCTCGCACGTATTCTCAGATGTGGGCATCTAATTGGTGAATATTTCGTCTTTCTTCCCTCCCGTGAGCAATTCAAAACGTCAATCGAAATGTGAGTGAAAGCGAAAGCATCTCTCTCTCACACTGAGCCCACTTCACCCGCCCCAACAGCGGGCGCTTCAAAATATTTTTTGACACACGCACAACAATTGAGCCGGAACCCAAACCAAAGACCGAGAGCGACTGAGGTTCACCCCATGATTGATGACGACCCGCGTCCAGCTCTGCTCGCCTTTGTGTTTGTGCTGCATTAATTAACTAATTTAGTTTGGTATTTTATTTGTGTTCTCTTGCCGAAAAAATCCGAAAAAAACAGAAATGCTTTCTAGCGTTCGCCTTCCCAAAATTTATGCAGACACATTTTTTAATTTTTGTGTTTTTTTGGTATTTTTGTATTTTTGCAGCAATTATTTACATGCAGAGCCCCCAGCTGTGTTCGTATCACAGCCTTATCGCTAGCTTTCACTCTTTTTCCCTAATTTTTAATTCTCTTTTTTTTTCTGAACGCATTGTCATAATTCACGCTTGACGCTCGCCTGCAGGCAAATTGGGCTGAGTTGATTCATGTCAGTTCTGACTGAGCCCTTCGAGTGGGTGGAGTTTGAGGACGGTGCATTGTTTTTGATGGTCTTTGATGAATTTTGACAGTTAAAACCACAAAATTGTGTGAATGAAACTGGCACTGGCACTGACACTGTGTGTGTGTGTGGTACTCTTGCGTTTTCTGACTATAATTTCATGTCTGTTTTGCCATGAAATGTTTTCCAAATTTTGGCCATTTTTTCGCCCAGTGCCATTTGCATTTCTAATGATGCAGCTGTCCAAACATAATGGCAAAGACTGATTTCATTCTAGTCGCAACTAAATGCTGTGGACACTGACATTATAAAATATGGCTTATGCTATCGCAATCATAAATTGTGTTATTCTGTCACTCAAATTGACTAATTTTGATTTGGAGCTTCGCTTGTGTTATTAGCGTAACAATTGTGTTTGACCGAAATACATAATATCGAAAGCTGTTCTACATATGTTATCTGCAAAATTGATTGCCTATCACTTAACATAAATTGTGCTATTTTCAAAGATTTAACAGAGTCAAAAATTGATTTAATATCAAACATGATTATCTATTGTGGAGCTCTATGACAATCCCTAAATTCAGTCAGTGGTCTTATACCACATAAGGTGTGTTAAGCCAAGATCATTAACCTCCGAGGCGAGAAATCTAATATTTGTTCATCGTTCGTTCGTTAGTCTAACCACAATACCTAAGGTAAAAGGTAATCGAACCGGCTACTGTTCATGACACCTTCGCCAGCAGCAACAGCGGAATTTATAACCCATTCATATATCATATTGTAGCTCTAAGCTTTCCATATACATATAGTAGAAGCATCGACGCTTTACCCCTGGCAATGACAATCAACATTTGAGCTGCGAGCAAAGATGAGAGATGAGAGACCGATGAAGAGAATTTCATTTCCAATTCCAATTCAGATTCGATGTGCTCGTATTTCAATAATAACTCTCAACTCTTGACTCACATTTCATAATTCATTTTCGATAGACTCTCACTTTTTTTCACCCGCTTTGGCACATTAACATTGAAAAACCATTAGTGGAAGCCCAACGAATATGTTGAAGCCGAAATAGGTGGAGCATATGATGCTGGGCCACAGGCATAAATATTGTTTACCACAGCTGAAAGTTGTAATTTATTACAAATTAAAATAAATCAAGTGGAATTCCAAAAGTCAAAAAAGAAAAATCATCAAAAATAAAATAAAAAATAAATTAAATAAAAATAGATTGTGTAGCTTTAGATTTTTCAATGTACAATGAATGCTTTTGTTTATACTCTACTTTAGACTTCATTCATAAAAATTCTTACTCAGAGGCGTTATTCACCTGTGCGTATGCTATAAATTTGTGAATAGGTTGGAGTTAACTGGGTCATATAATGTCTCTATAGGGAAATACGTGAATACATTAGAGATAAACAACATTTGCATTTTAAGTGCAACGCTCAGCATAATAAAAATGATAAACGTTAATTTTTTTTGTGTTTTATCCGCCACTCGAGAGGAAATTGTAGCTGGAAATGATTTGTCAAAGTTGAAAGCCGATACCCATACATTCTGTGGTATCTGTGCCGGAAGAGAAAACACAACACAAATTAAATTATATCAATTTAAATATAAAATTCAAACATACGAATATTTCTCTCAATTTCTCTACAGCTCTCGATAGCTTGAGCTTTACACCGAAGTGGCATCGAGTTGAATTTTTTTCGTGTCGAGTGCGTTTCAAGCACTCGATATGTATATTTAATGATATAAATGGAGTTTTTTTTTTATAACGAAACAATAAAAAAAGAATCATCTACACACGCACAAACACTTCAGAGCCAACAAACAACAACAAATCGTGAACACAAATCAAAACTATTTACAGATGCATCTCAATGAAGTCGCACGAAATGTTTTATAACTGCTTTTAGAATTTACTGCGCCAAACATCAGGTTTCATGCAGCAAGATGATGCATTTCTTGGGTTGTCATAAATGTGAGGATATACGAGTATAAAAACATGCATTAAACGAATGACGAAGATGCGATCGTATATATAGTATACGGTTTATGATGTATAAACTGCATTTGGAAGGAAAGGTTTTCTAAAGAGATTAAAGGCTATTAAAGTGATTTGAAATGTAATGAAGATTTTTAGTTACTTCTAAGTAAATTTTATTGTACTTTTTTGGATTTCAACAATAAAATAGTTTAAGAGTATGGAAGAGAATAATCTTCTAAGTACATTTTATTAATGCATTTTTAAATTGATTTTACAAGAATCTTAAAATGAAATAGCTTAATAGCATAGACAGAAGCACTTCAGTTACATCTAAGAATTTTTAATTACTGTAGCAAAAGTTACTGCTAGGCGCTTTTTATTACACACAAATTTAATCTTATTGTACTAAGATTTTAAAATAAAGAAGTTCAATAATATGCTGTAGAAGAATTAAAATGAAATTATTTAGTGGTATTGAATAGAATAGTCTCAGTTACTTATAAGCGCATTTTATTAAGGTTTATTATGAATTAGTTTAATAACATGCAAGAGAATAAAATATTTACCTCAAAATTATTGTTTTTGCATTATTTAGGTTTCGAATGAAGTAGTTCAATAACATGGAAACAGTTCTACAACTTAACCAAGAATATTAATTAAATTGTTTTAATTTTGCTAAAACTGATCAGATATAAATTCTACATATGCGGGTTTCAATAACTTCCACAATCTCGTCTAACTCCCTCCAGACTTTTGCTTCCACACACGGTTGAGCTCAATATCAATATCAGTATCACAAAGCATTGGAAGCTGCATTCCCATGCTAATAACAAATTGAAATTCAATATCAAACAAAGGCAAACAGAGTGCAGCGCATCAATGGACTTGTTTACATTTTTATGTGTTAAACAAAGTCAAAGCTTGGTTGGCCCCAGTGTGAATTCATAAAAATCACAGCTAGAATACAATTTCAACACTTTAAGAAACTCAATTTTGGAATACCATAAATGACATAAAACTGAGTAGAGTGCCTTTCATTCGATTCCACCACAAGCATTAATTATGCGCGTGTGGAAGATGACGCTGAGGATGAAATGAAACTCCCCCCAAACAAAGTCTGTGGCACTTTGAATTTCGAACTGTCAAATGTCGCTCGCTGTTCAATATCGTTTATCAAACGTTTTATCGCTGATTTTCATAAACTTTCAGTTAGACAGAGAAGCGAACACGACGGGGCACAAGCATAAATCATTTCCAGCGGCCATTTTCAGAATCACGGTTCGTCATGCTGAGTAGTTGATGGTTGTTTCACTCTCAACTCCCTCCCCTCTTCTCTTTCTCGTTGCATTAAAACTTTTGGACTCCAATCCAGTTCCCCAAAAAATAAAGAACAAGCCTCCAGACTGCGACTGAGATGGGGCTGACTGTCCGACGGCGGCTGCCAAATGCGCAACAACCGCAGACTAATTAAATTAATTGAGGTGATTTTGTCGCAGATACAAACACCCCCGTTACACGTGCTCTCGCGGACCCATTTGTAAAGTGTTGGCCAAAGAGTTTTTGGCTTTAAAAATTGCCGACCATTTTTTGTGTTACTTTGCGCTAAAGGCGAATTTTGTTGTTTTTTGTTGATGCGATTTCGAGGGGCAACGGTCATATCCGTAAATGCTCAACGCATGTAATCCATCGATATTAATGACTGGTCATATATATTTTTTTCGTTTGTTGTTGTTGTTGTGTGTGTGTGCAGATATTCTTCTTGTTTTTGCCGCTTGATTGAATGGTTATTCATATTTTTGCAGATATGGTAACAGGATTTGAGTGGAGCAGAACACAGAAAGCGGGGCAAAGCGAAGCCGCTTTTTATGACCCATTCGTATTCATTACAATGAAATACCTTTTTTTGTTGGCTGAAATTCTGATTTTCTTTTTATTGGACGTGCGTTGCGTCGTGCTTTATTCCATATACTCGTACTACGTATCTTATAAAATATTAAATAAATTCAATCAGAACATTATTTTTGTGTTCATTTGTTCGCGGGATCGCGGCTTGTTTGCATATTGAAACAAGCAAATAAATCAACGAGTACACGTAATATCTGCATATTTATAAAATAATCTTAATTCTGTTAATAAATGCATTCGCAATCAATTAGCGTCAGTCAAGTTCAAATATCGAATATTACTTTCGGCGTTGGTTATGAATAAAACAGTGTTGTGAGATATTTTTTGAGAATATTAATTCTATTGAAGTAGACTTTTAAAATATTAACGTATTTATAGGAAATTAGTAAATTTGTAATTTTTAATTCCATAGCTATTTAAAAAAGACATATCAATTGTTAAGGTATTTATGCAGTTACGACAAAATCAATGCTCGATCAGGGGCATATGTTTTGCCAAGTGTCAACAGCATGCGATTAATAAATAATGCAATTGAATTGCTATAACAGTTGGTGTGTTGCATGCCGCAGTCAACATGGTGTAACATATTCTGCAGACAACACTGCACAGCAGATCCCAACAACAACAACAACAGCAACAGCAGATGAAAATGTGAATGTGAATACACTGAAAATGTTTAGTTTTAGCGCTGCAGGTGGCCAACAGACAGCGACCAAAAGGCACACTCCAATACGGTAATTCTTTTCTTTTTTCCTTTTTTGTGTGTTTTGTTTGCCCGTGTGCTGCAGGATAATGACAGCTCAACAACAACAGAGGCGAAGCAACGGAGCAACCGAAGCATTGGGGCCGATTGTCAATTGTTGTTGTCAATTACGTGAACAAAACATGCAACACCGGGCGCTGCATGAATGAAGCCCACGACGGAGAGATGGAGACGGAGAGCTGCTCGCTTACTATCTCTTTCCAACTGCTGCTGACCACAACAACGGACCAAAAATTTGTACCCAAAATCATCATGTCAATTGCCAGGCGACAGGCCGGAACCAACCAAACAAATGCAAAGCGACCGCAGAACAAAGAGAAGCCGTTTGCAGAAGTTGTTGGAGCAATGTGCAATAGCGATGAGAGCAGTGAGTAACACCTCAATCTACGATAGGATAGAGAAACTACAAGAATAATCGAATATATTTTATGCGCCTTAAATATATAACAGATAAGGCTAAGAATTTTAAGAATAAATACAACTGTTTAAGGAAAAACAAAAGTGAAATCTTCTAAAATTCTATTCTTTAATTTAATACAAATGGTTTCAGGAAAAGGAAGACTTAGAAGCTCCATTGCTTCTCCTATTGAATGTCATCTTATGATTTTTATCCCAAATAAAACTAGATTTTAATGCCACTGGCTTAATAATATAAAATTAAAGAAAATATGACAAAAAGGCCAATTATGTTATTACTCAAGTTTCCAAAAATAAATATATTTATCCAAAAATAGAATATATAAAATAATGACCGTAAACACAATTAAGGTATGAATAAAGCTTGTATGAAATTAAAAAGTGATACAGTTAACTAAATCTTAATTATTGATTCATGCACAAAAGCTAATATTAAATAAATAGTTTACCCATCTCTAACTTTGTCACAGTTTACCAAAATTCCACTGGCCTTACATCCAACAGTTAATACAATTTCAGCACTGAGTCTTTGGTCCATCTCTAGCTCGAAGTTAGCCATACTTCAGGCGTTTAATTGGCATACCATTTGGCATGGGCATTATGTGTTTTTGGGGGGCGCACATGAGATTAACGATTTGTGGCGTGTAAGAGCATTTGTCAATGTGTCACAACAATAAACTGTCATGGAGCTAACGCTGCTGCTGCTACCATTGCTGCTGCTGATGTTGCAGCAACATGAACTCACAAACTCCATGCCACAGCTCCAATTAGAATTGGTGCAATAATTGAAGGAACAGTGGGGGCAAGAAGCATTGAAGTGAAGCAAACTGAAGTGAAGAGTGGAGTAACAATTTCTACAGCTATACTGCTGAGGCAAGCTGAAACGTCTTTCTCTCCCAATTGCAGATTAGCCGATGGCCCGTTGCAACATCAGCATAAATTGAACTCGCTCTGACCTTTTTAATTAAAAACGAGCGCAATGTTGAAGCAATGTTGAACTGGAACTCAACTCACAGCTCGAACTCGAACTGTTTGAGGCTCTCGGCATTCGTGCCGCGTTCGCATGCTAAAAATTGCAACAAAATTACATGACCCCCAAGCTCGTTGGCTCACTGGCTGGTTTTGGTTGCCGACAAGGATTTTGGCTTTGGCACAGACAGCAAACGGAAGAGAATTGTTATCTAATGTCTGGAGGCGAAGGGTCAAATGCACAGGCACAAGCACAGGCACAGCGAAGCAGTCACGCAGTCGTCGTCGACGCCGTCGGGGGATTGAAACACGAGCGAGAAAAGTGTTAATAAATTTTAGTGCTAGCCAGTGAGAAATGTTGAGACAGACAGATAGACAGATGGACAGACATACAGAAGGAGCAACAGCAACAGCGACAGAAACTCAAGTTGCTATTGCCCCGAAAATTAAGTTACGTAGTCGTCGCGTCGCGTCGAGTCGCTGCTCGATTTGCAAATAAATTTGTTTAATTCCCCGCTCGACGTGAACCCCACAACGAGAAATATTTTATAACGTCGACACCGACACCGAGACCGAGTCGAAGTCGGAGTCTCGGAGACCCACAGCGGGGTGTGAAAGTTCGCTGGTCGACAAAAGCTGGACAAGCACAACGGCAACTGGGCAACTGAGCGACGACTAAAACGTGCCTGGGATTTGCCGTCGGGCGCACAACTCAACCTGACTAATTAGACGCGTCATTGTTGCCCGATTGGATTTGCATTTGGATTTGGCAAAGACTTTTCGAATTGGCATTGTTAATGAGTTTGCCAAGGGAGCCAAAGCAGCAAACGAACAGCCGAAGAGTGGAAGCCATTTGTGTGTCGCTTGAAGCCGGCAACTTCACTCCTAAATGGCAGCTAATTGGCATTTAAGTTGCCCGAAATGAAGGAGTTGCTGCCGCTGCTGCTGCTTTTGCTATTCGAGTGCACTTATAAGGTTGCTCCTCTAAACTTTCAATAGTAAGTAGTATTTGCATCTACATGCAAATTAGCCTCAACTCTACTCACTGTCAGTGTCCCAAGGGAGAAGTTGACATTTGAGTGGCTCTAAAGTCAATTGCAGATAGGTGAGAACATTGCTAAGACGTCCTGCAACAGCAAGTGGCAAGAGGAACCACACATATACAAATGTATTACTTAATTGTTGCAGTAATTTACATTTTTGTTATTTTAAAATTAAGATTATTATATTGAACATCATAACAATATTTTTTCGAAATTTTTTTGTTGAATTCCATATTACTTTGAATTCTTGAGAACATTGCGAAGACGTCATGAAATAGCAGGTGACATTAGGAATACAAACATTATACATTTTTGTTGTAGTAATGTAATACACTTAATATTTTGAAGTATATTATTTCGAATTTGTAAGGTAACTAATTGCATATTTATTGAGATTTGTATTAAACTCTTTGTTACTTGCAATACTAGCTTAAATTGACTCAACTTTTATTGACAACAACAGATGAAATTGTGCATCTGCTTCTATCAGACAAAGTACGACAATGGCTTTCAATCTTTTGCTTAATTGAAAATCCATTGAGCGTACAAGAGAGTAAAAGAATAAAGTTCTTTTCATTTTGCAGCCCAGTACATATAAATAATGGCAATTGGTTTGTGCCATCGTCATTGTTTTTATCATGCCATGTGCAACCCATTTCGATTTAACATATCATTCATATAATATCAATTAGTTGCATATGTGCGTCATGGCCTGTCCAAAAGCTGCAAATTATTGGCCAATGTCGACTCGACAGGCAAATGGACAAATGCGACTGTTGGACAGTCGGACAGCCGGGCAAAATGGCAACGATGTTGTTCATTCTTTTGGCCATGTCAATAGCAAAAAGGATGAAAGAGTTCGCTCGATTGGCATTGCCAGTTTGTTGGCTGTTGATGATGAAGCTGGCGATGGTGATGATGATGCCGTTGAGCATGACGTCGATATTGACAGCGACGACGACGACAACGACAACGACGACAACATCAATGTCAGCAGAGCAAACGTGCTCCTCTTTGCTTTTCTTATTTTTGTTGCTCTCTGCAGCGCACAAAAAGCTCATTTTATGCCAATTTTTGTGTCCCTCTCGTAGCAATCTGAATGAAATTTAACGAGCTGGCCAAGCACACATACTCACACATGCACACACATATGTATATACAAGCATACCATTTACCAATAAACAAAAGAAGTGCAGATGTGGCCATGAAAAGGATTCACATTAACGGCTCATTTGAGCTGATCACCAGAGTCACCAAGATATCGCAAAAAGCTAATAGAATCCTTACACGATTTCGCACTGAAATCACTTTATTTTTCTGTACATACAAGTTGAATAAATACAAATACTTTTTGTTAGTGAAGTTGTGTGTGTGCAATTAAGTTGTTGAAGTTAAAGCGAAATAAGTAAGTAACTCATAAAAAGAAATTCAATAAATGGCAAAAATTGTAAATTATATAAAATTATTTCAATCATGCATTTTTTATTATATTTAATTGAAATCCTATCATGACATATTTTAACTTGATTTAAATAGTTTTATAATGTCATTAATAACTAAATTCGTCAAAGAAACAAATATTCAATAAATAGAAATATTATTTAATTAGTTCAAATAATTTCAAACAATAATGTTATTTAAGTTATATTTTGCCAATATATTTTAAAAGTTATTTAACGATATTTACATTCCTTTCACCATTCGCTTTAGGTTTTTCAACTTAGTTTCAAAATTTCATTATTAACTGGCTATCGTTTAATAAGTAGAAAATCAATGAAGAGTTAAAAATTAAAATTTGATTTTATTTTAAATTAATTTTAACTATAATATAATTTCAGTTACATTTCATTTAAATGCTATCTCTGTACCAATCCCTCTGAAGACCAAAACCAGAACTCAGTTACATTATTTTATTTTGAAATGAGGCTGTCTTCTACACAATTATTTAATGACTGAATAAATGATAAAAAACCATCAATATTTTAAGCTATCTTAAACTACAATTTAATTTTAGTTATATTTAAAAAATTATCTCTTTGAATCCCAATAAATATTTCAACTCAATTTGATAATTTCACTATTTCACTATTGTCTGAGTTCGTTTTATAATCAGAAATTCAGTAAGAGGTACAAACATCAAATTGTCAAATATTAAATTTCAATGATATTTAACTATCACAAAATTGTAGGTATGTTGAATTAACCTAATTTAATTCCCTAACCAATCCCTTTAAATGTGTCTACTTAGTTTCAAGGTTTTGCCTAATTTATTTCTAAATATAGCAGACAAATCTTTTTGATGATTATAATAAATAGCAAGTCAAAGAATCAATGTGTGTAGGCAATCCAGCATTGGCAGTAAGAGTGGCATATCGCTTAATTATGTATGCCACTAGCGTAGTAGCTTCAAAAACTCAAGGCTTCCCCGTTTGCCCTGCTCAACAGCTCAACCGCTCACCCGACGAGCAGCTGGTTGTTAGTTTTTCGGCTTAACCTTTTGCCAATTTTAAATTGGCTTGGCTGGTTGGATGGCTGGCTGGCAAGTTCAAATATGCACAAACATTTGTTCAAAGGCTAAAGATTTATCTCGCCGGTTGTACTCCGGAGTACGTTAGACACCCTGTGGTTCTTTTCGGGTTCCACGTTTGCTTCCGTTTCGTGCATTTGCAGATTGGGGGCTGGGACCCAAGACTGGGGCTGGAACCTCAAGCCGTGTTCCACGTTGTGCTACCGGGATCGAAACTCTTTGGGTATTCATATGAGCGCATCGATACAAATCTGTGAATTTCAAGTGCAAAACTTGAATATGCAATTGCATTTTTTCACGAACTTTTTGCCTGTTTTGCTTTTTGTTTTTTCTTTATGCATTTCCAGCTACCGCTGTTGGAAATTGTTTGATAGCGCGCTGTGCATTTTGGGGGCTTCAGACACAGCACGTGGAAAATGTGAAAAAGTCAAATGTCTGTTCATAGTTCGTACAAATAATTTATTGGTTTATCTAACAAAAAGATGCATGTAATTGTTTACAAAACAATTGCATTACATTCTTTAAACTTTGCTTGTATCAATCTATTGCTTGCCTGTTTCAATTTTTCAACAATAGCAACCATATTTAACACCCGAATTTATTAGCAATGATCTAATCAATTTCAATGAGAAATCATTGATAATTCAGACTGGCAAATAAGCTCTAGGATTCCCTAAAGGCTCAAATTTGCATTTATTTTGCGGTTCTTATCAAAAGTCTTGGCTTGTCAAATCATAAGTTTTTCCATTGTTTACTCTGGCATAACTCAAAATTTCCATTTAGATTGAACAGCTTAGTGAGGAGTAAACTTGCCAACCTCACTAATTTGGCCACATTGAATATGCTGTCGGGCATTTACCTAGACCACATTATGATTCGCTGAAGCTTGGCATTGTACCAAAAAATCATATTGTGAGGCAGGCTGCATGTTTGATTGGCCGAAAAAAACATTTGGCCGAAAAGGTTTTCGACAGAGCTGAGAATTTGGAGCTGGCTCGCCTTGTTGGCAATTTGCATATTCACGCTGTGGATAAAAATCAAAACAGTGGGTGTCGTGGCATCCACAGAGACCAGAGACACAGGCGGCAGCAACCGCAGCTACTACAGTGAAGAGATGCAAGCAATGACAACCACAACGACAACGACAACAACAATGGCAAGCAGCAAGCGGCAACGACAACAAGGCAATCGATGAATGGCAGAGGAAAATGCAAAATGTGCCTGCTGGGCAACCATGAAACCGAAACCCGAACACGAGAAGTGAGAAGCGAGAGGAACGACTGCGACTGAGAGACTCAAGCTGAAAGCGCGGCCAAAAGTGTAGCCAGGCAAACAAATTCAAAAATGTTTGCTGAATTTCAATTGCTGACAAATTGTAAAAGCGCCACGCGATGGAAGCAGGAAGCAAAGCGAACGAAACGAGCCGCAGGACAGGTTCAAAAACGAGGACAGAAGAAGGATCCGGACATCGATGAATGCCAACACGACCAAGACGATGGCGATGGCGATGGCGATGATGATGCTGATGAGGTTGCTGTTGATAATATTATTAGTACCGGTGAATGCCAAATTGTCCTTAAGGATATAAATGGAATTTGAAATTATTTTATCAACATTTTTGATTGCTTCCAGCTGAACAATTGCCGCAGACAGGACAGCACAGAACAGTAAAGCACAGGATGAACTGATGGAGTCATTGACAGTGGCCAGACGTACGTTCGTATTTTAATAATATGCACAAAAGTTATGAATTCGCCTGCCAACCAGCCAACAACAATAGCAACAATGACGATGATGATGAACAGCTGAGTGAAGCAATACGTTCCCAGCTTTTGGCGAATTGTCGAAATGATAAATTTCAGAGTACTTTCCAAGAGCTGCTCCCCCCATCATCTCCATCATCGACCGTTCGCTGTCTGCGAGTTTTTGCAATGAGTTTCGAGTGGATTCGTTCGCTCGTCCCTATGCTAATTATTATTGCATGACAGGAGAAACTCCTCGAATTCGGATTCGTAGCGCATCACTGGCGGCCAGGATTTCATCTAAGCTGATAAGGAAATTGCTTAGAATTCTTAATGGGGGCCGGGCCGTATGGCAAATGGAGCAGAAGTTATGATGGCAGATTCTTTTCGCTCCAGAGGTGTTAAGCTACTCTGATGGAGATTTCGAATTTTACTTGGGGTCAGGTCAGGGTCAGGTGTTCTTATTGAAATCATTGGACAATTTTTGTGGTGCGAGGAGTGAAGAAATTGTGGCACGTGTAAGCTGTGCTGCATATTTCAATTGATTAGCCATTGATTTTGACCCCACTGAATTGTAGTATTAATGGCCACTTGAGGTGACTTCAAGTTTTGTGCCTTTGTGTGAGTTTTGAATAATGGTTGAAGTGAGCTCCTAATGCTTTGGCATTTTCCAATGAATTTCAAATTTCTCAGGATTAATGGATTCGGGTAATGAATCCACAATTAGGGTACAGTTTGTGATTACTTGCAAGTTTCGCATTTTTTGTTCAATTTTCAATATTGCATTCATACAAATCTTTGACATTTTTTTAGGGCTTTTAGTTTTTTCTTTTAAATATATTATTTTTAGAAATTATACTTCCTCTATATACTTCAGCAATAGTAGCCATATATTGGAATAAATGAAATAAAAAGAACATTCTGCTTGTGTCAATTTATAGTTCTACTCATTCACACTTGCCATCGACTTTTGAAATACACTTGCCATTTTCTCTAAATTATCAGCCATTAGCTTCAATTTCTATTTATGTTTATCCAGACAGCAATTTTATTGACTGGATCATGGAAATTATTAGCCAGACATCATTAAGAAGCATTTTCCCAAGATTGCATATGCTCAAAGGCATTTTGCAACTAATTTATTGAGGAATTTTGTGTCAACATCAAAGCAATTTTTTGGTCTAACGTGTCGCATACGCAATACTGGCTGAATGCTGCTGTCAATCTCAATGTATTTGACTTAATGTACCACCAATTTGTTGGGCATTTTTGCAGTCAAAATGGGCAAATGTGTATGTAGTATGTGTATGTTTTATGGCTATTCGATAAATGTACTCTGATATGGATATCCAAGTAGAGATATAGATAGAGAGAGGGGGGACCTAAAGCGGAGCAAAGACTCAGCAAATTTGTCTAGGCTTAATGCAATACAAACAAAACTCTAATTTAAATGGCTCTCTCATCAGTGTTATGACAGTTGAAGTTTTGACAGGGCACAAAACGACGAGGAGGCGAAAGTAACATCTATCTGACTGCGCGTGTCTGTGTATGTGTGTGCGAGTGTGTGTATTTTAGAAATTCATTGGCAAAAGACAAATACAGATATGCAAATAGGCATATATAGGCAGCGCACTCAAAACTAATGTACTATGCATAGCAATCACTCCGTCTCGCTTGCTCTCCACAATGCCTGCAGTTGATTGTAGATGAAGTGCCGCCCACCCACACACACTCGCACACACACACACACACATAGGCAAGCACAACATAAATATTCAATTTAAATTATTACCAAATTGGCTTTCGCAAATTTCCATTATGCACTTATTTCATTTTCATAGAGTATGACGACGCCTAAAAGCAGCCGACGTTTGCAATTTTCACTCTAGACATGCATAGAAAACTGGAGTGGAAAGGAGTGGCAGAGAAAGGGTCGCAGAGGAAGGGCGAAAGGGATGCCAGTGAGATTGTTTCCCGCTCATCAATAAGCAATTTAATTTGTCAATCGTCCCTCAGCCTACAATCAACAAAATCCATCAACCAGCAAATGTTGTCGTTGACTTGCCTTCATCGTACAATTAAAATTGCTCATTGTAGTCGAAGGACTAGCAACAGCAACAGCAACAGAACCAGGACCAATGCCAGGCTTGTAATTAAAGTAAACATAGTTACACACACAGAGGCAAACATACTCTACAAATACCTCGAACTATGCATATGTGTATTGTCATAAAATGCGCATATAAATTGCATGGGCAGTAATAACGCGCATACGTCATGTTGTACAAGTGAGCTTAAACTATGTACAAACATGCCGACCAGAGGCCAATACGAATAATGTTTCGGGATTTATACGAGGATAAATTCAATTGTATGACTAATGAAATGAGTCAATCGCAGAGACCAGTGAGCAACAATCGAGTACATTGATATTATTCATAAGCACATTAAGAAAGGATTTAATTATTATGCTTTAAATAATAATTATAATTTCTACGTAAATAGCATTAAGTATGGAGTTTTAAACGATTTCATTAAAATATGAAAGATAATAATATTAAATGTATATTAGCCACACTACTCGCAGCACAGCTTGCATTATAATGTGATGTAAATATTTGTATTTTGATAAAGTTCAGATTTAACTTAGAATATTCTTTTTCTATTAAGACAAATTTTCTAATTTTATTAACATTAAAAATACATTTAAATAAAGTCAAAATGATAAAATCTATTTGTCTGAAAATTTTCCAAGTTGAAGCCTCTTCCTAATAATATTAAACATTTAATCAAAAATAGTAGAAATAAGAATTATTCTTCATTAATTTTGGCAATTTTGTATATCTGTAAAAATATTTTAGTTTTTAAATTCGCAGCGTTTAGAATGGTCACATAAAGTAAACGTAGAAGGGCAGCGTATCTTGTATACGTAATATACGTAGTATATTTAACTGAATAAGTATACGTAGTACGTTTAGTATATTAAGTATTCGTAGTGTATTCTGTAATTAAGGTATACGTAGTATATTTTGTAGATGAAGTATACGCAGTATATTTAGGAGTGTATTTTCTGGATAAAGTATACGTATCATATGAGAGAAAATACATATATGCAGTATATTTTGCAGATAATGTATACGTAACATTTTAAATGTATGAAGTATACGTAGTATTTTAAGTGTATGAAACTAAAATAAACTATTTAAATGAAGACGTTTCATTTCTACTTATTTTTCAGATAATGTCATAATTTAAGATTTAAGGTTTTTGAATAAATGATGCAGTTAACAAGACTCAAACAAAAATTGCCAAATCTCTACGAATTGAGGAGGGTCAATCTGACTGCATAAGGAATCCAGATTAAAAGGCCTTATGCAAAAATTCAAATACTGGGAATCAACCGTAACTTAAGCAATGATCAGATTAGACTGCAGACTGTCGATGCAAAAAGTGTTTTGTAAACATTCCGACCGAAACTGACTTCGATCTCTTTCTCGCTTTCTCTTGAAAACTCTGTGAATCGAATAACCACACGTACTGTCATTGAACCGCTTTTGCTTCTAAGCACCTGTAAATTTTACCAGCCAACATACACGCCAGTGACAACAATTATAGCAACAACAACAACAACAACGACGACGACAATAGTTTGGGCCACACTGGATGAATTCTGGCAGATGGGGGCCAGGTCCAAGCTTCAATGCACTTGCTGAGCATTTGATTTGTCACCCAAGGCGTGCAAATGATAATCGAAAAATCACTCAACTGTGCGTCTGTCTCTGTGTCCTGTTTCTCTGTGTGTATGTGAGAGAGTGTGTGTGCAAAGCTGATTTGTCTGCCCGCTTGACTGGCTGGCTCTGATGTCCTGGCTAGCTGCCGGCTGGTGAACTGTTGTCCTGTTTGCCGCCTCCCCACATTTCGTCTCTTGGCTCTTGTTGCCTGCATTTCCGCATCCGGTTTTGCATTTGACACCAGGTCTAGGAACAGTAACTACACACACACACACACACACACACACATGCAGACAGACAGACGCACATCCTTTTGCTAGGCAAAAACTTAACTGCTCGACACTTGTTTTGTGGTGTGTTGCCATTGTGTGGCATTCGCCTGTCTCTGTGCCTCTCGGCCTTTGCCTCTGTTTGGGTCTTTGGTGCGTAGGTGTTGCTGTCGTGAGACTTGTTACTGACCCCCACTTAAGTCCCCTAACCAGTGCAGTGTTGCCCAATCTGCGTCTCCGACCAGGCACAAAGCTGTTGAAGGACATGGTGACATGTATGCCATGGGGAAGGGGAACAATGGAGTCGAAGCTAAGCGCGTGGAATGGCAGCTGCTTTCCTCTTTTCAATGAAGCCTTTTTGTGCTTTCCATGCATTTCGGTGTTGGCAATCAAACCAGTCATGAACTATCTGACCACTTGATAAAGTAAATGCAAATGACATAGAAATGAGTAAAAGATTTTGCCATTATATTGAGTAATTAGAATTTAGCTATTAATTTGTTAAAGTAATGAAATAAAAATACAAAGCTCTCGAAGACAACTTTCGAGCAAAAGCATTAATTAATGCAATTTCTTTAAGCTTAATACCTTAGAACTTATTTAGTTAAAAAAAAACATATATATTTATGGATATGTGTTTAATTTCATATTATTTATTTATAAATTGAATTCTCTTGTCAATTACAGATTATATTTATGTTAAGGCTAAAATCCATATACTTCTAAAGTTGAGTATAAAACAAATTTAAAGACTTTGCAAGGTGTATTAGCTAGTTTACTTTAACAAACGATATGAAATCTATAAGGCCATGTGCATAGAGTCTGGAGTCTAGAGGCCAACTAAGTACTATTATGATGTTGCTGTTGCCTTTGGGCACATCGCTCTTGACCACGCCCAAGTAATCAAAAATGATGGGAGAGAGCAGCAAATTTATGTGCCATTAACTCAAAGTGCGAGAGCCATAGCCCACATCCCACATCCCACAAGCGACGTCGTCCTACGTCCTTCCAAACATCCTCAAACTACGTTCAAGTTTAGTGGCACTTTGATAGAGCCCACACAGAGTCCTCCATAGAGTGCCAGCCTAGTGCTAACATAAAGCAAGTTCATTACTTCAATATTTTAGCCACACAGGATGCGTATTGGTCTGGGCATTGTTTTTTGGGGTTTCGAAAAACGTCGCCGGTTTTGTGATTAGGCGGCAACCTCGTTTAAATTAAAATAGCTACAGCTACAGAGTGCAGCCCAAGGGGAAATGGGGAAAACCGGAGAGTCTGTCGAACGGGAAGGGACCAAACCTTTATTGGATTTTCAATTGTCACCAAGGCAGGCGTCCGACAGTTTTTGGGGGCAGGCCGAAAATCCCAAACCCCGGTAAAACGGCAAAATATTTTTGGTTGTGCCAAACCCGAAACAGAAACCGAAAACCGAAAACCCGTAAGGGGAGCTGCCTAAACCGCAAGTGAATGACATGGGACGATGCTGAATGCTGGCATTCATTCATTTGGAATGAGGCGGGTATCCAAGCTCATTTGCTCTTGGCTCTTGGCTATTGCTGTTGCTGATGCTGTGGCCTCGGTTACTGCTAATGACGATTGCCGTAAATGTGAGTTGTTTCACTCGTTGCTCGTTGTTCGTTGTTTTGCATAGGGAGCAGAGAAACCCTTCATTGATATGTTGGCTGCGCCAACTGCAAATTTCATTTGCCTTTTGCATATATCTCAAGTGAAATTATTGGCTTGCTCCGCTCGCTTTAGCAAATATAGTACGTTTGAATTACAAAATGTCAAATTAAAAGCGAATTATTGTGTTTAGCATTGTCATGACCTGAACTTAATGTTTATCTACTTATACTTTTCAGACTTGTTTTTTTTTGTTGTTGTTGTTAATTACTTTATAGTTTCTCTTCCCGTTTGTTGTTGTTGATTTTTCGTTTCTTCGGTTGTTGAACAAATACATGTATTTATTTTTATTGGACAAAGGAGTTGGAGGCAAGGCTACACCTTGCTCGGTAAAAGTTGTTAATTAAAGAGCTGCCCAAAGTTGGGAATGTTTATATAAGTCTGCTTGTGGTGAAGACTCGAAGATTGTGTTGTTGTTGTAGTTGTTTTGGGGGGAGATTGAGGAAAGTGACACTGTGTTTAGTTTAAAACTAGTTAGCCAAGCTTACAGTTAGTGTAATTGTATGTGCAAGTTCTGTGTGCTAATTCTGTGGCTTAAATTGGAGTTTGTAAGTCGATACTTTAAATAATTGCTTACTTCTAACACTAACTGATAACTACAAGTAAAATGATGGGATTATTTAATTTAGTTTTAGAACAATTATGGGCAGTTGATGTATATTATTTACTTTATATAAATATAGTGATTAATTTTAAATACACAATGCAATTACTTTTTTCGTATTACAATTCAAAAGTTGATGTTATTGACTTTTACTTAATAAATAATTGAGCCACATGATATATTTCATAATTATATTTAAAATACATAAAAAAAAATTAAATTTGGTAAAAAACTTGGCATTTATTTTTTAAATTCTCAAATAAAAAGCTGAATAGTCCCCCATTTATTTATAATTAGGGTTTAACAAAATTTAAGGGTTTTTTGGCTTATAATTTTTTTTCTTTAATAAATTAATGAACCACAATAAATATGTATCAATAACTCAAGTCTCATAAACTTCTTGCCAATAACTTGGCCAATTTTCAGATCATAAATGAACTCAGTTAAAAGTAAGGGAACTACAGAATAATTATATTAAAAGCCCATTCACTGCAGAGCCACCAGAACTTGTCCTTTCGGGGTAACCCTATAAATCCCGTCAAGACTAACCCTCAGACAGCTGTCCAGCATGTGCTTGGAGTGGAGTCCAGTCAACGACCTCAGCGGGCAATGCATGACTCTAAAAGGATAAACAATTATGCGTCGACTGGCGCATTAGTCGACTCCTGCTCTTAGCCGATAGTCGATAGGAATAGCACCCACATAACCCACACACACGCACACAGTCAGTAGGCAGCAGAAGACAGCAGGCAGTAGCAGAAAAACTCATTAAAACTGCATGAATATAATAAGCATTCGCTTGATTTATAAGCACTCATTTATTGCCCTGAGAGCGCCTGAATGTGAAGGCAAGTCGCGACCCTTAGATAGAGAGAAACTTTTCGGCATATGGTTGTCAGCTTTTGTTGTCTTGTTGTGGGGTTGAGTAGGATTTTTCTTCTTCTCTGTCTCTGTAACAAAAGACAGCTTCCTGACTAACCACAGCATCAGCAGTGGCAATTTTCCTACATTATCCATCCATTCGGAGCAGAGATCAGGACTGAAATCAATTCCATTAGGATTATGAATGCAAACGGCAGGAAGCTGCGACTATAAACGCGCTTGTGTGCAAACATTTAAGCGACGTCTCAGTTCAGGGTTCAAGCAATAAGCATAATGCATACGATATATTCGTTATAGCATCCCCAAAAAGAAATGGGCAATGCGTCAAGCTAAGACAATAATAAACATAATGGGCCAAGAAAAATTGCGTAAAAGCGTTGAAATTTTCCGAGGCAAACGCCGCGCAAATTGAACTGCGAACCGAGACGAGGTCGAACAATTGATGGCAGGACAGTGTCCTGTTTGCTTAGGCCTGTCTACAAATCCTGTTAGCTGGACGGACGGCACATGTCCTTCGTCATATTTTATGGCATGGCGTTGGCGGCGTTCATTAGAGCGAACATTGATAATTATGCAACGAGAAGAGCTTCTCGAAGGGAGCGAGTGACTGCAGCTGAGCCCCTGACTCCGCCCCGTCGCCAGCTAAGGGTAAGGATAAGGGTGTCAGTTACAGAAAATCCTGAGCGCGTGTCGGCATTTGGCATTGTGCAAGCATTTCCGCAGCTAGAAGCCACCACCTCAGTCTCCATCAGTCAGTCAAAAAGAAAAGCCAACAAAGTGAAGAAGGAGAAAACTTTGAGCTCTTGGCCCGTTGTTGCATTTAATGGTCTTAAGAGTGAGAGTAGTTGCGGACACTTCTGGCGCAGCTTCCTCCATCTCGCTGGCTGACTAATGGCCACTGCGACTGACAACAGCTGCGGATTTACAAGCGAATGCATATGGGTGACAAAATTTACATAAAAGGTCGCTCCGTCAACAGCTCTGTGCGACGGAAAAGAAAACAACTTGCCATTTCTCAAACGTGCAACTCTAGGCAATATTCTACGGCAAGGCTTAGATCAAATCAGCTTTTACTTCGCGAAGCCAACAAATAAAAAAAATTCGCGAGAGAGTTCTGCCATATTTTACGTGTCCCAAGAGGGAGAGTTGCTCCGCTACGTGTCTACAAACAGGAAGGGAAGGCAAGGCCACACTTTGAAAGCTATACCATATACTGTTTAGAAGGGTCTACTCCAAATCAAGAGGTTTTTTTGTCCTCTGGAATCAAAGCAGTATAAGGTGGTTGCCACATACAGAAGAATGTTTTTTTTTAAAGAAATTAAATCAGTTTTTTCAATTCTACTTCTTTATAAAGAGTAGTTTTCACAAGCAGTAGATGTTGTATTTCACGAAATTAAGTCTTCTAAATAAAACCGTTTCCAATTCTTCACACTTGAAGCATTTTCTTAAAGTATTTGGGTAGATTTCAAGAAGTTAAACTCGCTACTAGAAAACGAACTAAACATTAGCGAGCAAAGTGGATGGATTACTTTAGATTCCAAAAAATGCAATGCAACTACTATAAGATACATTTCCATAGCAACTTTGAAACTTAGTTGAAAGTTGTTAAACTATTTCTAGCAGCAGATGAGTGCAACTCTAACGATTTGACACGGCCTTCGCAATGTTTTGAGTCGTGACAAGTGATACACGAAAATAATATTTAAATTTGCGTAGAGCTGTCGAGCCTTTTTGAGCCTATTGCTTTGATATATGAAGCGTGAGTTTTTGGTTGAAATAAATATGATGCCAACTTTGAATGACATGCAGGTGCAGGAAGCAAAAAGGGGCGCTCGAAAAACAAAATATAAACAGGTCCACAGGCACCTGGCTAAAAGCTCGGCATAATTTACATAAGCCCATCAAGTTTAAGTCGCATTAGATGAAAGCCAAGTGCTTGTAACCCTCAGTCCAACCCAAAAAAAAAAAATACAAAAGTGGAAGAGAACAACCCGGATACCGAGAAGTGAAGACCAAGGACTTTGGCTGTGCACAGCGACCTCTGCTTAGTTGCCCGTGGCAAATGCAATTGTAGAAGCGGCAATGAGGCCAATAAACAAATACACTTGCCCCCCAACAATAACATACACACACTCGGTGGAAAAAGAAGTCGCCAGGCGCTTTGTAACACGAGCTTTATGGCCACCGCCGGCTACACTTTAACCCCACCTGGTGTCGCCTCCTTCTGTCTGTTGTGTGTTGTTGTTGCTGATGCCCAACTCCTGGTGCTTGGTGCCACGTGTCAGTGAGCGATGCCGACGTCGCTTGTTATTTTAAAATTTAAACACCCATGAAATAAAATATATTCCTCCAGCTCCCCAACCACTCTTGGCCCTAAAAAGCCGAACGGCGTCAGAGTTGAAGTATTGAATCCAATAGAAAAATGTTATTTTAATGCAGACGCTCGCCCGTTGCGACGCATTACACCAACAACATCAACAAAAACAACAACAACAGCAGAAGTATTTCGAGTGCGAAGCGACAAAATTGGATCAAGGTCTGTGCACCCCGCATGGAGCAGGAAGCAGGCAGACAGACAGACAGACAGAGAGACGGAAGGGCAGACGCACGCGTCGCGGCAATTGCCATCGATGTTGCAGGTAGCTTCGTTTTGCATGCAACGCAACACGCTGCGACTGTGGAGCGGGGGGGAATGGTAGAAGGGAAAGAGTTATCGCTTGTATCGCATAAATTGAAATTGGTGCCACCCCGACGAATGACGCCGTCCTGTAAACTGATGCTCAGCTCTCTGACTCTGCTTCTGACTCTGCCTCTGCCTCTGACTCCATCGCCGACTCGAACTTGCGTCATATGTGAAATTGTATTTACAGTTCACTTAACAAATGCGCATATCGCGGGGGCACAGCAATGGATATCTATAGGGACTGCAGACTAGGGCCACTTCTAATAGCTGAGGGTAGGTAAAGTATATATAGCTATAGCGTGGCATTCGTATTTGGGGTTTATCCATCAGTCGATACAGATAAATAATCGCGGTGCGGTGTGAAATGCTTCAAGTGGAGCGCGGAGATGGGGACTGAGAAGTGTAGTGGTTATGCTACGTGGCCAACATAGTGTTGTGCGCGAAGAGTTCAAGGACTCGATGAACCTTTGCCACGTATAAATAGACATGCATGGGGAATTTCATATACTCGTATGGGAGACGAGGCAATTTGAAACTGTAAAGGGTGCAAAGTAGTATGCAAAGTGTCCATTAAAAGCCAACGCAAACAAGAGGGGGAATTTGCTGATGGGGTTGTCAGGCAAAAGGCAATTAGACGACAAAGTTATGAGCTAGAACAATTTCAGCAGTTGTCTATAATTCCTTTGCAATTGTCTGATTTTAATGTGTAAATAATGGGAGCTCAACGGAAAAGGGGCTGTTGTCATAAATACATTTTACAAGATTATACATTTTAATAAACGCAAAAGTAATAAAACCACCCTTTAAAATATTTAAATTCATAGGACAATTATGAAGACACAAATTTCAAAACTATTTAAAACAGTTACATATGAATACAAATTATTAAACAAACTTTTAAAAAATGTGTTCAGTTTTATTAAGAGCAACTTTGCCGAAATAAAACAATTTAAGACTTATATTGATTATTATAATAGTTTCTTAAAAAATCCTGATTAATACAATTTAATTATAAAAGATATAAAGTAAGCGAGCTTTATACTAATATATATAGTATAGTTAAATTCTCACGGTTGAAACAAAATATGAATATATTTCAACAACTAAATACGGAATGTCTTTTTGGAAACTAATTTCAAAACCAAAATAAATTGAAATTTAAATGCATAAAGTAATTATGCTGAAATAAAATCCAAATTTCAAACCGTTTAAATATATGAATTTTATCAAACTGGTTTTATAGTAAGCCTAAAATAAATATATTCTTAAAGTAATTATGCCGAAATTAAATATTATATTAATATATTTCCAACAGCTAATAACTAATAATTGTTATTAAACTAGTTTTGCAGTTAACCCAAAATTAATACATTTTATTTTTGGGCAAGCTTCCAATCAGCATTTTAATGATCTCATTAATCTAACCAATTAATAGCTGAATCAAACCTTTCTTTGCTTATAAATTATTTATATATAAAATTGCTTCATTTGTTGCCCTGTCAGCCAAACATCTTAGCCTTGGCAACACTCACAGTCAAATGGTCAAATGGCTTGCACTATTAGTCAAGTGACGCACCTCAGTTGATAGCTGATAGACTCTGAGCTGGTCCGCAACTAATTACCAAGTTGACAGTCTCTCTCGCTGTCTCTTTCTGTGTGGGAACATCGCTCTGGCAGGCTGATCAATTAGCTTTGATATTGTCGTGACATATTAATCGCCTGCCAGCTGCTGAGACAAGAAAACTCGCGCCAAAGTAGCAAAAATTAGCGGAGAGCAACTCCCGAAAACGAAAAACTGTCACAGGCGAGAAGCTCAACTGCAGCGAGAAGAAGGAATGAAGGACTTCTGGATGCTGGCTGGTCTTCGATTTTCATGGCTTACTCGCGGCATTAACACATGTTGACAAAGTAAACAGGATTTTGATACTGTGGCGTACAAGCAATTTGCTAATCCAATCCCCCATTCCTCCCTCCCCTTCCCACTATTCATCCCTGGGCGAAAAATACTGCAGGGAAAAATGTAACAAATTGGCAGATTAGTTGTTGACATTTTGGAAAATTAATGAAACTGTGCTGGCCGCCTCAAGGGCAATTGTTGTGCATGCAGCCACGCCCACTTCCCTCTACCCAACTGCTCCCAAAATGTCCTTTGGCCAAGCCAAAGTATAGTCAACTACTCTACGATAGCAGCTCTGTCCATTTTATTTACCGCATAATTTTTGTGTTTGGAAATTTCTGCAGCTTTTTACTTTACATTCAACTGCACACATAATTTAATTAAAAACTTCCTTTTTCTGCACAATCTCGTCGCACTGTACTATGCCATATTATATTTTCTGCCTGGAATATATCAAAAAGCTTTCCAAACACACACATACACACACACACACATACACACAACACATATGAAAACTAGCCGAGCATAGCGAAAAATTTGCCTGCATTTTATTTGTATGTTTGCAGCGCCGCCTTTATAAAGTATTTTCCGTTATATTTAACTGGGTTTTCAAAGCGACGTTATATAGAATTTAGTAGGTTTATTATGAGCTGCAAAACACATATATAAAATGCTAAAAAGAAAGAAAGAAATGCATATGAATGTGTGCGCAGAAAAATGCTCGCTTACTGGGGAACTTGATTTAAGCCAGTTGCTGCGGAAAAACAAGGACTAAGCAACAAACAAAAAAATTGCAAAGAATACAAGCGGGAAAATTGATGAAAGGCTGCACAATAAAAAAACAAGTCCCACACAAATGAACGGCTATTTTCTCTGCAGCCTTTTTGTTCAGTTTGTGGGCAGTGCTGTGTTACTCATTAGTTAAACCACATGAGTTACTATAGAAAGTGAATAAAAACGCGACTATGAGGTCACTATTTATTTATAGGGTGAATACTAAATTAACCTGACATTACACCTGACTATGATCAAAGTTCTTTAAATAGAAGGCTGATCAAAATATATTAATACTATGAACTTAATGTTGATAGTTTATGGTTTAAATGTGAATTGCGATAAAAAAATATTGAATTGTATGAAAATGAAATAAATTCATATATGGAAATACTTTATAATTAAGAATTGAACTTTTCCTAGTATTTCAAATACTTCTCTATAAATAATATACACTCTTCATTTAAGAATATTAAAATAAAAAACCTTTACTTATTTAATATAACATTATTATGAATCCAAATATTAGTGTAGCTAGAAAAGAATTCAGAAAAATTTACTGATTTATTGAAGAAATCTTAAAAGTCTATGGTTCTAAGCATTTCTAGATCTGTCTCATAATTCATCAATTAAGAAGCGAGTTTCTATAGCGTTGAGTGGCATTTCCCAAAGTGACTGAGGAGCTTAACCCAAATATATATGGCTCAAAGAGAAATATTTCATAGAGGCACCGGCAGCTGTCAGCTTCATCTTCAGATTGAGAATCAGCTTCAGCCTGAGCTTGAGCTTTATTATAAAAACCGTATTTGGTACACGTACAAAGCAATGTCCCCGCCGGATCTGAAGGCTGTCCAAAATATTTGTTGGCTTGTTATTCAAATGAAAACGTTTTCTATACTCGTAAATCTGAGCGCGAACGTTGCTCAAGGACTTCTTGAGTTCTTCTTGTTGTTTGTTGTTTTGGTTTTTGTTTTTCATCCCGTTTATGCAATGAACCAAAGAAAGAGACAGCGAGAGAGAGAGTGAGGGAGTGGAAAAAACAAAACAACATGTCAAGAAATAAATGTACAAAAGACATTTCTGGTATATTTTTCAAATGAAATATTAGTTTACTTTTAGCTACGTCCAAAAAGCGACAACAACAAAAGCCAGCGTCAAACCGTTGACAGCTAAGAGAAGTGGGAGAGGGGAATGAGGGAAGGAGTGTGGCGTCTTATTTGTCATTTCTTTAACGATTTCTGCAAAGCAAAGCACAAACAAGCAGACAAGCGGAAGGATAAGGCAACGATGGTGCAGGCACGTCGAATTCAACAATCTCCCAACTCTCCGACTCCGATTCCAATTCTACTAGCTCCCATTCACTCACTCACTCGCTGAGCTAGAGCCTCTCGTAATGTCTGCTGGAAGATGATGCCACTTTTGCTCAAGTGCCGCAATAAACAAATTTCTGCTGAAGAAAAAAAGGGCAAACGACTTCAGGATATCCTTTACGCTCTACGTGTTTGGTGTGGCACACACACACACACACACACGCAGGTAAACCGAACAGTCAAAGAAACGTCGCGACGTTGCCAGGACATTTGAATTATGAGTCGCGTGCTAAATTTTACAACTCAATATGAAACGCAAAGAAGCAAAACAAAAAAGAAAGAAAATTAAGTAATTTTCTTCATAGCGATTGTTATCAGCGTCGAGCGTAGGAGCGCATAAAGCGAAAAAGGGTTGCCACCCTCATCGACATATGTCACACGCCAGTGGGCGCCGAGGCGTGTCAAGCGTTTAGATCAACGCGCGTTGATAGCGTCCGACGACCGCGTTTTTAATGCTAAAATGCCAGCACGTAGCTCATCGCACATTCAGTAACACCCACACTCAGCTCCCCTCCCTCTCTACCTCTCTGCCACAGCAACCACAACTCTCCACACCATTGTTGACATCAATAAATATTCGCGCACCGCCGAGCCGACCATCGACCATTGGTAGCATTTGGAACCAGGCTGAATTCTCTCTTTCTCCCTCTACGTTTCTCCTCCCGCTTTTGAACCGCCTCTATCATCATAACGCTGAAAAGCCATAAACGGCGTAATAAAATTCTGCACTGCCATATGTTCCCCAGCGGGCATTATTTTATTGAAGTGTACGCCGGACTCATCGTCGCTGACGACGACGACTCGTGGACACAATTTGTAGGCACTGTCGTTTCGAATGGCACTGCGAACAAGATAGAAAGCGGAGCAACCCCTCCGCCAAAAGCACGCCAGCAGCTAACAGCGTCCCATAAACTAAAGACTTTTAGAATAAATTTAACATATTGTGGCGTTTATCATATCATTTTGGGTAAGACATAAAATTTAATTCTTTAAATTGGTAAATAAAAGCTGCAGAGTCGCAGTGGAAAATAATTCGACGAACATGTGTTTCTCTAGACAGAATTAATTTCAAACTACTGGATAAAAGTACATATGTCTCACGTATCCAGCCTTCATAAAATTAATATTAAAGTTGTACAAAATTCGAAAAGTGGAATGAAATGTCTTTGCTTATGAAACTTATCTAACTTATCTACTTATTAGAGACTTTCGGTTAAACATTTAGAATATCAAAAGCTTTTGAGGTTGAAAATAAATAAATGCAATCATAAAAAATTAAATTGTATTTTAAAATATTATATATAATATATATATTCAGTTTTTATAAGCTATAAGTTAAAATAAAGTATTTAAAAAAAATACAATTTAATAAGCAAACATTTAATAATTCTTTATGAGCTGCTTTAGCGATATCATTGTAATATAATATTTTATGCTCTCTTATCTAGATACATATATGGCGCATGAATTATGCCTTTTTCGTGTTTTATTTACAAAATCTTTAGAATTTTCATTGTTTTGCCATCATGTGTTCGTGAACTAAAATAATTAATTCTGAGGATATTTATAAATAAACAAAAAAACTAAATTTTCTTAAAAGTAAACTAACAAATTAGAAAATTAGAATTTTAATTTGCCTGACACCCAACTTACTAAATTTTTCATAAATATCTTTAGCTCTGATTATGCACATTCCTTTTTTGTTGCTTGTCAAACATAATCAACAATGTGTAATATACCCAGCATCGTGTAGAGTATAGAAATTCGACCCTTGTGTTCTGTGTGCCATTTGGCAACATCGATGCGGTTAAGCTGCCAAGCGAACACTGCGCTTTACTTTCACTCTAAAATTAGCTTTTAATTTAATTAGCTTTCTATTTGGTTTGAATGCATTTGGCCCGGAATATCCGCCACACTCCACGTGCACTAGGCTGACTGGTTGGCTGCGGCCTTGTTTCTGTATTAATAGGCGGCAGTCTAAAGGGAGCAATGAATGGAGGAGGAGGAGAAGGAGGAATCATATAAAAAGTAAGGAGAAATATATACAGTGTGAGGCAGCAAAGCTAAAAACAAAACAGGTCATTCAAGAGGAGCAGAAGAGGTCAGGTCAGACAACAGCTACAGCAATTGGTTGGTCAGTTGCTCTACTCCCAGGACTAGAGTGTGGTCAACCCGACCCCATTCCCCATTATAACCAATGTGAGTCCCACTTCCCACATTCCCAGTACCTGAGCCAATTGTGCACTTTGAAGTTGGCGTTGTGAAACTGGGGCTAATTTGGCGTAAGCCCTTTGTAGGCTTTATAAACAACTGCAGTGCGGATTTAGAATGGGACTTCAGCTTAAATAACATAAGCTCTCATAATGGGTCAGCAATCAAACAAATGAGGCTGAAAAGAGACTTCAACTGGAGTGAGGCAAGCTCAAAAGCGGTAACGAAGAGAGACTTACAGGAATTTATTCGGCATTGTTGGGAATGATAAAATAATTGAAGCAGTGATAAATATAAGTGATAAATATAATTTATTTTGGTAGTTTATTTTTATATCACATTCTAAGAAGAAGAATCGAATAATGTTAAAAACATTTATATTTTATTGTTACAAAATTTTCTATAATCTTAAAAAAGGAATGGAGAATTTTAAATTCAAATTAATCAAATTAATTCTAAATTGTAGACATTTGTGTCAGAATCATAGAAACTGGGATTAATATAAATGATATAATTGAATTTAAAGTTAGTTTAATATTCTTTTATATATAAAATACTAAAGAACAAATAAATAGGAGCTTAAAATTTTAATTTTTTTAATGGTTCATAATGGACTTTAATTAAAAAGATCTGCACTGAAATTTATTTTGACAATAATGACAAAATAATGGTAGAGATGATTGATATAAATTATTTTTAAATTACATTACAAATGATTTGAATATTATATGAACACATAAAGAAATAATCAAAATTTTTTTTTTTGTTCATGAGCCTTAATGGACTATAATGTTAAAACAGCGTTAATGATTTATAGAGATATAGTAATTTTTTTTTAATTTGGAGAACAAAATATATATACATATTTAATGAATATAAAAAAAGGAACACATATGTTATGTAAGGAACAAATATGCTATATTAGCCATTAACAAAAACAAATCATTAACAATAAATTTGAACTGTAATCTCTACAAAACAAACTATTAACTATAAGTTGCAACTATAATCTCAAAATAGCAATCGATAATTTGTTAATTTCTGTGTCAAATGAGATGCGACCAACGAATACTAAAGGGCAACTATTTGACATGTCATCGGTTGAGTGGTAATTAAAGTGTCGTAGAAATTAGAGAAGTTATATTACACTTTGTAGCCTAATGCCTAATGATTTTGTGAGCGAGTAGGGAGGTGGGAGGTGGATGTCCCTAGTCTAATTCAATAAACATGCGATGCGAGCAAACGCCACTTATCGACAAATGCCTACAAATTAAACAAGTGAATAGTTTGAATGCCAGTTTATCCTTGAACCGGGCCAGGCCAGGCCAACAGGCCAGCAAACACAAATTAAATTCACATCATATGCCACACACGCAAAAGTGGATCCCAAAGACAGAGCAGACATTGGACTTGCCATCCAATAATAATAGGAAACTTCAGAGTGTGTCCGTCACTTTGGTCAATCAAACGCATACACACTGTCTTTGCTCTTGTTTGTAGTTGTTGATGTTGTTGTTTGTGCTCTTGTTGTTGTTTTTGTTGGGGTTGTGCTCCCGCAATCAAATTGGAATCGTTAGCGCAACAAATTGAATCGAATCAAAGCCCCGACGTGCTCGCATTTAAATAATAGCCAAAGATTATCAATTAAGCCGCTGTACAAATTGATAGTGCTGGCTCAATTCTGTCCATTCACTTCCATCACCCACTGTTTGCCCCTCCCCCCTGTCGATTCGATGGCATCGTGCCTTGTGCATCGTGCATCGCCCCCTCACTCCCCCCTTCGCTGTTCAGCGAGTTTCTCTGGCATTATTGCATTAAAATTATTTAATTATCGGCTGGTCAGCGTTGCCTTTGTGTCGGTGTCCAAGCCACCTGGACAAACGCATAATTGCAATGCCGGCGGGGAGATGGACAATCCACAAAAGCGGGACAGAGAGCGGCAGATGCCAAACAGAAAGAGAAAGCAATAGCGACAGCTATGACTCTCTATATATGTATAAATTATGTATATGGTTATTCGTTTATGTTGTGCATGCAAACTGAACGGAATAATATGCAGATTGCAGTTATGAGGTTTCATTTTTATTGCTCCGTCGCACTAATAAGATTTTCATGTGTCCGAACACCAAACCAGAGACCAAAGGGGAGCGAGTGAGTGAGTGAGTTCCCCCAAGGCCAACAGATAGTACAATTTCCATCATAATCGCTCTGATTTACATTATAGCAAAGTGAACTTGTTGGATAGGCTGCATTACATTAAGCAGCATTTTTATTACATCATAAAAGTTAATTACAAGTGAAAAACTCCAACAGCAACAACAACAACTATGCATAGTTCCTTTGTGAAAATGCAAGCTAAAATTAAATTGTTAATTTGTGGTCATGTGCAAGTATGATGTTCGTTTTTTTTCCATTGCCATATTGTTACAAAGCTGCATATTTTCATAGAGTATGAACGATAATGAAAGCTTTGGATTTAAAAATTTGTTAAAGAAAACAGAATAATATAAACTAAATAGCTGGCAGTCTTTAAAGAAGTCATTATTATAATTATATAATTGACAAATTGAGTTAAGAATGGAAAAATTTCAAGTTTTCTAGAAAAAACAGTTTGTGCGGGAAATGAAGTTAATTTATGGAAATTATTTCAGTCGATTTATTTTGATTTAGTAATATAAAATTTTCTCAACTTAGTTTTAAAGAATTTTAACAAATTTTTTCAATAGTAATCTATATATTGCTAAGAATCATATTATTCAGCTTTTTTATTATAAAAATATATAAAATATTTAGCTTAATTTTATATAAGTATTTTCTATCAATATCTATCGTCTTATTTGAAGACCATTAAAATAATGTTTAGCAAGATGCTTGACTTGATTTACTTTACATTTTAAGATCGAACTTAACTTATAGCAAAAATAACAATCTATTTTAACAGTATTCTTTCTATTTACAACAATTAAATAACTTGGCTTTAATTTCCTTATCATTTTTTAAGCATAAAGTTTGCTGGTGACAGCAACTCGCTGTACGTGGAGTAAAACGCATCAAAGCATTAAGCTACAGTTTGACAATTTTAATTTTCTGCAAATATTTGCATAAGAAATGTTGTAGGGCATGAAGGAAGGAGGAAGCAATGAAGGACAGCAACAGTAAGGACACAGCACCTGGGAACGGTTTTCGGGCGACAAGCTGCCAAACACTCGCCGGGCAATAAATCAAAACTCAGCTAATTACGCAACAAAGAGGCGACTCTTCGCCAGCTGAATGCTAATTAAAAACGAGAAATGGACAAGGACCATCCAGGGCCACATCGAGCATTGAGCATTGAGATTTGCAACCCCTGAAACGTGGTTGAAGGACTTACGACTGAGACGGAGATGGAGACTGCGACGGAGACTGTGACTGTGACTGCCTTTTTGGCAGATCCTTATGCAAAGTCAGCAGCTGAATGGCTCTAACAAACAACACAACTTGGTCATTAACAATAATACAAATCCGGGCCAAAATCAGTGGGCAATGAAACGCAGCCGAATCGCAAATTTATGTGGCATGAACAGGACTTTCTATAGCCTCTCAGCAGCAACAGCAGCAGCAGCACCTATGGAAGGCGAGCGGGTCCAAACTGCCAGCTAGACGTAATTAATTCGATTATATTTCATTGATTTGAACGCCCGGTCTCATAGAAAATAAAATTTAATTGAAATGCCGCTCGCCGATAGAAGCTGCAACGTAAATCAACTTGCCTGCCCCCTGCCTCCTCCCTCTTGTGTGTCTGCGTGTGTCCTTTTTTGGAGGCGACAACAGCCCGAGCTATAATGGTAAACAAAAAATCAACGTGACAGGAAAGAAAATTAGCAAAGTTCGCTGAGCGTTCAGTTCTCCGTTCAGTTCTGTCCTTGGTCGAAAAGTGGCGCCTTTGGGGCTTAAGCTGCTTTATGCGGCCCCGGGACATATAAATATAGAAGGCGATGAGTGTCTCCAGAGTTTTGTCCCAAGGGACGTGAATTTAGGACAGACCTGAGCCTGAGCACAGCCTCAATTTGAGCCGCAGCCTCATTGGACTGCTGTCAAAGACACGGCAGCAGCGGCAACAACAACAAGAATGTTCGTCCTCTGGACATTGATTAATAATGTTTTATATATATAAGTACAAGGATATACGATTTTTAAGCATTGCGCACGAATGACTTTTCCGTTGTTATTGTTGCTGTTGCTGCTGTTGCTGTTGTTATTATTATTTTGGCGCGTTTCTTTTTAATGACTTTGGAGCGGGAAAGAATTGTTTTGCAAAAAGAATGCGACAATCTCGCAGGGATGATTGCTGTTTGTAGCCACTGTGCTCCTGATTTGGGAAGCGGAAGCTTAAGAACTTGCAACAAAAGACACTCATAATCAGTTTATAGAAGACACCTTGCAACAGAATCAAGAATGAATGTAAATAAATTGAAAAAGTTCAGATTTGTAGTAAGAGGTGAGTGAGCTGGATAACAATAAAGAATATGATGAAAAGAAATTTATATTTCCTTAATATATCAACTCGTACTTAAACAAAGGGTATTTGTGCAACGACTATGACTGAAATTCTCGATAGCAGTGCGCGTTAATTTGATAAGTCGACGTGAACATAAATCATGCGAAATTATTTGAACGCATTTTGGTGGGCAATTTGGCCAGGAGGAAAACTAAATAACCGAATGGCCGTCGCCTTTGAGATTAAATCCTATTAAAGCCGCCGGTGGTTGGCTATTAATTATGGACCGTGGACAAATTAAAAGATGCCAAACCCAGCGCCAGAGGCGGAGGACACACGCACATATGTATGTATGTGTGGAGGAGTTACAGTCTGATTTCATTATAATCAATGAGTGCATTAGCTAACAAATCCAAACTTGGCTGGCGTCGTCGTTGTCGCTGTCGTTGTCGACGTCAATGTCTACGACGTTGGTCGTGTGCAATAGCTAATTAATAGGCAAATTCCATGAGCAAATTGTCCTAATAATTAGGCATGCACAAGTGCACCAAATGCCCTCCAGCCCCCAGTCACATTCGAAGCTTCAGTTAAATTCCCCTGCCCTTCATCATCACCAGCATCATCACCAATGCGGGGAGAGGAAGTGAAAGAGAGAGAGAGAGAGACGGCGTCTGTATCCCAGGCACATCCACCTTCATTTGCATTAATTGCTGTTAAGTCGTTGTGCCTGACCGGAGGCTTGGCCAAACTCCCTTGGCCCAAGCCCAAACCAAGACTGGACAGAGGACAGAGAAAGTAGATGGACTGCACTTGTGTTTAGTGCAAATTTGTCGCTTTACCGACGACCAACGAGCAACGACAACCAACGACCGACAGTCGACATTCGACAACCAACTATCTACCTTTGGCTATTAACAACATTGCTGTGCTTTGGTCTGGGTTCTAAGCCAGGGATATTAATAAGCCTTTGGGCGTTATTGGAAATATTAACAGACATGTTGTTGCCCCATCATGCAGCAAGGAGCTCATGTAGTCGCAGTTGCTTGTAATTGATATTAAAGCAGCATAGGGAAAGATGGATGAGAACTATGAATTGCTATGGAATTAATGTTGATTACGTCTTGGGGGATTGACATATAGCGGAAAAATGTGAAGGAAAAAAAGCATATTGAAGATGGAAAACATAAGAAATGAAATGAATAATGATAATTGGCTGAGTAAGAAAGTGTTGCGTTAATTAAGTGAAAAGTCCTAAAGAATTAGTCCTGATTTAATTATAGCTTTTGCAAAGAAAAAGTCAAAATATATATTAAATTGAATATCTTAAATTCCTTATTGTAAATAAATAAACATAAATTATAATACAATAATTGGAATGCAGACAGAATAGAAAGGAAGGACTTTATTCAGATTGAAAGAGGTAAGTAAAAAGGCTCATTATTTAATGAATGCAAATTTGTAAATAAATAAACGATAAAATATAATCAAACCCAATATTCTAAATTTAATTTAACGTTATAAAGGAAGTAAAGAATTTATTCCCATAGGAATAGGTAATTCTTTAATACAATTTTCAAAATAAATAAACCTAAAAATATAATCAAAATTAAATATTCAAAATTTAATTTAACTTTGTCATTAAACAAGCTCTTTATTCTTAAATTAAAATGCCTAAATAGAAAGAAGGATAATTTATTCAAAAGTTATTAACCCAAGGCTTAGCACGTTCTTGCTTTCTCATAATTTCTAATGATTTTTGGTAGTTGAATTTATTCATTGCCATAAATGAATAATATAAGAACGTTCTAAGCAACACAAACAATAAACAATAACTTTTATTAGACTTCCTCGTTGCTGTGGCAAGTTTCATTCACCCCGGCTAGGACAAAAAGTAAAACTCAACTTTAAAGTCAGCTTCAATTATACGTTGCACATGCGCGTTTTACCTTTAACACCTGTACACTTTTACAATGTATACAGAATGTAGTACAAGGTATTTAAATATGCCTAAAGTACGCCCAACTAATTACAAGTCAATTCCAACAATTACATAGTTCTAGTTAAGGCAATTTCTTAACGTATACTTGATACTTAGAAGTTGCTTCATCAGAACATGGAAATTACAAAATTGAGTTGGCGTTTTTTTCGGCCCCCTTAAATTAGCGCTGCACAATTAAAACCCAATCAAGATGCGAACAACTGTAAACTTTTCCCACAGCTTTTACAAGTAAACTGTTTTGTTGTGGTTTACTTGGAAAGCCTTTTGCTCATAGATTTTTGGTGTGTGTGTGTGATTTGTCGTGGGCGATGCCCCAAAACAAAAGACAAACTGGCAATTAGTTGTTTGAATTTTTTTGTTGTGGATTCCAAACTGTTGTTCAAACAAATCAAGACTGACACCGCACACAACATACTCAACAACGAACAAATCTCCAAACGAATAGTTGATCAAATAAACAAACCCCTCTTGTATTAAAAGTATGTTTCATATTAAACAAGGGGCAAAAAGGGAGAGAGAGATGGGGAGAGAGAATTCAACTCATGGTCCATGTTTTTGTGTCTCGACATTAGTTGTTGCCGGAGGCAAATGCGTTCTGATTTTTATGTATTTTTAATGAAACTTCAACTGGGAACAGAACTCGCAAACTGAAAGAACTACAAACACAGTTGAAGCGAGCTGTCGTCGTTGTTCTCTCTCTCTCTATCTCTCTGTGCATTGGGGATTTTCACAAGTGGGAACCAAAACATTTGTTCCTAGATTTTCACGTCACGCTCTCGTCGTTCGTTTGTGGGGTCGACGTCGTTGTCACTAACAAGCCAAATGAAGGAAAAGGGGAAGAGTTCTGCTCTCTCTCTATGCTTCTTTGAAGGGGGCGTGGCATAAAGCACATATACATATAATCATTAACAGTGTCACATGCGACATAATGAGACAGGGCGGCAATGCACATACAAGTCTCTGTGTGGCATGCCCCAAGGCGGCATAGCTCATCAGGAGGAAGCAAAGCAAAGTTGGAAAACGGCAGCCAGACAGGAGCAGCAGCAGAGTCATATAGTACACCAAAAATTTGTTCTAGCTGCTGGTGCCACATGTTGCAGTTGCAGTTGCAGCCTCGCAATCTCGATGTCTCCCCGCCTCAGCCTCTTCTCTGTCTCGGGCTGATGCCGCTTAAGTAGTTTACATTTTATATGCAGACCATAAAAGGAAACATTCGCTCCATTAATGGAACATAATTTTTCGTTTTCTGTTCGTCGTCGTTGTTCGCTGGGATTTTTGTCAAGTTTATGAAGATTGAAAATGGTAGAGCGGCAGCAACAATAACAACAACAAGAGCAACATCAACAGCATCAACTCCCAGTGCTGAGTTGTGAGCATAGAGTGGAGAGAGAGAGAGAGTGAGAGCGGGGAACTGAGAGCTGGGGGCTGCCTGCATCATAAAAGACGAGTGCATCAAATGGGATTTTAAGTTGTCGCATTTAACAGGCAGCATCAGCATCAGCAGCAGCAACAACTGCAACTGCAACAGAGCGGGACACTACAAATAGATCTATCAAATTTTGTTGCAGCTGCACGAGAGGGGCGGGGAAGCAAGCTTAGTTGCCAGAGGTTTTGTCATAAAAAAAACAACCGTTCTTTATTCCTCCGCCTCTTTTTTTTTCTTTAAGTATTTTAGCATTAAACATTGGACTGCATTTTGTCATAGTTTGTTTTGTAAACCTTTTATGTCATAGCTCATTAGTTGAACTGTCGTCTGTTGCTGCTGCTGCATCATCATCATCGTCATAAGCGTTAATAGCTTAGAAATATTTATGGAAACAGTTGTTGAGTCACTCTTATGGGTTGCTAAGAGAGAGACACAGACAGACAACGGATATGTTTGCTGAGGCGTCTCATGACAGGAAATCGAATCAATTACAATTAATGCAAAGTTGAAGTCAAAATCACATCTCTTAGGGGGGAAACTCAGAACCCAAAGCTGACACTGAGCTAAGCGATTTTGTAGTAGCTCGTTCGTTAATTTGATGCAGATTGACAAGCGGAGATTCAAGATAAGACAACAGACAAGACATTAAATATATTCAAAGAAAATAAAATGGTTTTTTTCTACAATTTTAAAAAATTAAAAACTTGATTGCAATAAGATGAAAATTTTAAAAGTTTTTGAAGAAATCATTTTGTATTTAAAAAAACAGCTGCTTATGGGTTTTATTTTTATTTGGTTGTCAACTTGGTAACTTTTGTGCTCTTTCATATATTTAAAAATCGCCTGGTTTTCCTTTTATTGTAAATGAGAAATCTAGCAGCCGAGCATAGCTTTTTTTCTTGTTGACTTAGAGGAAGAAAAATTTATAATAAATACGCAATTTATAAAAATCTGAATATGCAGCGTATATATTGTATGCTTAACAAATAAATAAAAAATTGAATTTGTAATCAAAGAACGATTTGATTATGCAGAAGAGCAGCTTAAAAAGCAGACAACTCACCAAATATATTTGAAACATTTTAACCGATATCAACAATTTTTTAAATAGCCAATAATTTGTAAATTTATATTTGCCTGCATTTACTTATCAATGTCGAATTATTTTATTATATTCTATATAAAAATCACTTTAAGCGTATAATTGCTATCCTTAATATTATTATTTAAAAAAAATATATTAATAAAATTAAATTTGTCTCAAAGAGGCAACAAATATGCAGCCTTAACTTAATTGAATGCGTGGTTTTAAATGAAATTTTATATGAAATCAGGATTTAATTTTCATTAAATGTTTTTATTGCGGCATTTCTTGTATTTTTTCTCGGCAAACACAGCCACGCTTTAAATATGGATAGACATTGACTAACAAACGTTAATTAACAGGTCGCTCTTCTTTTGATAGACTTTCCTCCTCCACCTCCGCCCCACCAATACCCCTCAATCAACGAGTTGACCCATGTGCATGTGACGATGTCAAAGGAAATTAAAATCGTCCCGAACCATCGATGATGATGAATTTATGCGAAAATTTAATTATTTAACAATAAACAGAGCAGACGACGTTGTCAACGACACAAAAACAAAAAGGATGGTGGCAAGAGGGGAGGAAAAGGGAGACAGAGAGAGAGAGGAATGCAAGAGGGGCAAATAACCGCTGAAAAATTAATGCCGATTGGAGGCAAACGGCAATAAATCAACGCACAAACAAAGGAAAACATGGTGGGAGAGAGAGAGAAGAGTGGAGAGAGGGGAAACCACCACAGCGTTTAATGAAGAATGATAAAAAGTGAATGGTGTTAAATAAAAATATTAAATGGCAAGAGGCTAAGCGCTTTTGGTTGTTGTCGTTGTTGTTGGCCAATTAGTCGTGAAAGGAAGCCCAGCTTGTTGACAAGAAATTAACAAATTGCAAAGAGGTCAAAGAAGCTGTGGCTATCATATCGATAACGAGACACTTTTATAAAGTAATTCAATATGTTTTCACATTGGTCACAGCCACAGATCAAACTTGGCCAACAGTCTGTGCATCTGTCTCTCTGTCTCTGTCTGTTTGTTTATTTGTTTGATTGGCACACAAAGCGTGAATTGCTAAGGTGCTTGCCCCAAAGGCAGCAGCTGCGACACTCGTTGCAACGACACTTGAAACTTGTTGTAAGAAGCGTTTTCGCACAGCTTTTTAATGTTTGAACTTTTTATTACGCGCCAGCAACAGAGACAGCAGGAGAAGGACACTGATTGGCAAAAGCTGTGAAATGGGGGACAACTGAGGGGGAGGCTGTGGCAGGTGCTTGTCATATGACACCAATAAATCGCTTCAATTGCTCTCTGAGTGACACCAGTTGCCCGACAACGGGAGCGGTGAGGTGCAAACGGTAAATGGCAGACGCTCTACCCAACGAACAACGTTCAACACTGAACGTTCTACGTTCCACGTTCAATGTCAGAGGCGCCTCACGGTAATGAAAAAATGCCAATACCAAAATGAATGTGTAAATGAAATGGCCATGAAGTGAAGCGCCACACCCCAAAAAGTCAGGTGTATAACTGTGTGTGTGTATGTCTGTGTGTGCGCTTCAGTGAGGCGTAAGTAATCCTTTCAATTTAAACGACACCAACGTCAACGCAGGTGAATAATTGGCTACGATGCTTTGGAAATTACCGTAAAATTAGCTGGCAAAAAGCTGACGCACACATCGAGCATGAAGCAATGCCAAAGCGAATGGAGCTCTAATAGCAATATGTTTTCCTAAAGCGAAGTGAGTTTAGGGGGAGAGTAGTAAAGAAACCCCAAAGAAACACTGCACAAAGGGAGTGGAAGAATAGTTTCCAAACCTCAAAGGAATTGTGCTCATAATTATACATTTAAGAGAAACTAATGGAATAAATTGGGGAAAAATAAGAAAGAAGCTAAGAAAAAGTATAGAAAAGAGGAGGTACGCAAAATAAATAGAAATAAATTTATTTAAAAATTAAGATTCACTGTAGCAAGTAACTACTACGTAATTAGAATTATTGAGCATTATTTACATTGGAATGACATTTGAAATTATGTATAAAGTTTATTTTGTATTATAAATTATATGCTAATCGTATTTAAAAACGTTCAATATTAATATAATTTCTAAAAAGTCGTGTTAAATAAGAAATATAAAATAGTTAACCACTTTTTTCTGTTTCCTTAACAGTAAATTTTACTGTCAACTTGTTTTTGCAGTTTATTTGGCCACAGCAGGCAGATGAACAGCTCGAAGAAGCCACTTCAAATCAGGCCAGAAGTAACAGCTGCTGTGTCAATTGTTGTCCTTGTGCTCACTTCGTCTGCAGATAGAAAAAAGAATAAAAAACAAGAGCGAGAAGAGCAAAAGAAGTATGTCACCTGACGCGTGCAGTGAAGAGTAACCAGCAACAGAAGAAGCAACAGCAACAACAGCAGCAGCTACCAAGTTTGGGGCAAGTCTTGGAGTAAACTGAACCAAAATAAACAACAGCTGGTCCCCAAAAGCTCCACACATGCGATTACCCAATGCCATGTGTTGCTTCATGTGCGCATTCAAATGGAAGCTGTGAGCTGTGAACAGGGAGCTCTGAGCTGTGAGCTGAGCTCAACTAGCCTCTGCCTGTCCATCCGCATTTAAACAAATGGCGTTTTTGGCAGCAACTCGTTGGGTTTCATATATCATTACCAACAACAACAACAGCAACGCAAACGCCAAAAAAAAAAAAGAAGAAATACGAAAAGAGAGCAACTTTGTGGGAGGTGGAATTGTTTATGAGATGGATAGTGCAGAGAGAAAGTGGAAAGTGGCAATGAACAGCCTAAGAACTCTTGTATAAATTGGCTCATTATGAAGCTCATCCATAATCTATGAAACGTCAAGGCTATGTGGCCATAAACTATGCAGCCAACCCTCTTTCCCTTTCCCCTTCCCCCAAACAATACTCAATCCCTATCGATTGGCCAAAAAGGAGCGCCCAAATGTATGCTACAACAGAGCTCGGCACATGCAATACGGAAGTATTCGGAAAATGGGAAGCCCAAACCATTTTGGACACGTGTTTAACTCGTTTTTCAAAGACTCCGTCTTGGCCGTAAAACAATTCACTTTATGCGCACGAATTTAGCCATTTTCGACCAACATTTGAAGCGTTAACAAACACGCTGAGCCCGCAAACAGGAAGCCAACCTCAAGGCTTAAGAGTTGCCCGTTGCTCGTTGTTCGTTGCCAGCAGCTGGCAAAACGAAATCCCTCTAATGGCATCCTCAGACGCATTTATAAATTTTAAACAGTTCTTGTGTGTGTGCGTGTGTGTGGCAAAAAGATAGAAGAGTCAGAGCATTATTTAATAAATGAAATGTGCATTCAATGAATTTTAACAAGCTGGCAACTTTTCAAGTTTTCCCCATTTTAGCAAAAAGAAATGTTGCAATATATATTGCCAAGGCAAAAGGTTGCATCATCAACACTTTACTGCTGAGCCAGGTTACGTTTCGAAGTTGCAACTTGAAATCCTGATTGATTATACGAATCCTCTGGCTTCTGTTTCTCAGTAAAACTCACCTCATCATTGCCGTCAAATCATGTCAAATGCACACAGAAAACTCGCAACTTCGAAACACCTCCCCCAAAAAAATTTCGTAAAACACTTCCGAGCAGCTGCCCACAACAAGTGGTTGTCTGATGGATGAGATGCCCCAAAAACTTAACAACAGCATTGAAAAAGAAAAACACCAAACCACAACTTACACAACAATGTACAAAAAACGAAAAAAAAAAAAAAAAAAAAAGACGACGACGGTAACTAAAAATTGTGTATAAATATTTAGCTGCAAGCTATTTGCACTTCATGCTTGACATGCCACATGGCAGCAGCAACAACAACAGCAGCAACAACGACAAAGAAACAACGACCACAACAAAAGTCCAGCAATTTAGGTTTAAAATATGTTAATACCATTTGCTATTGTTGCTGTTGCGGGTCGGTTGCCGGTTCTCGGTTGCTTGGCCCAACTTGTCGTTGCCAGCAAAATACAAGTAGGAAGGGGTTTTAGCTATCTAAAATACCTCACCAAATATTTCGATGTTCGGCTTTTGGATTTTGTTGTCTAATACCCTGCAGCGAAGAGTTCTATGTGAGAGCTGTGATGCTGTTTCGAAATATATACATAAATAATAAATAAATTAAGAATGTGTTTAAAGCAAGAAATTATACTCTAAAGATTCATAATTCCATTAATTTTAAAACAAATCAATGAAAGACATCGCATACTTTACAGCATATCTATTAGCTGATCAACTTCGATTCTCTCACCGTTTTGTTTTCTTTTAAGGGAAAATAGTTTAGCCTGGTTAGAAAAGCTTGCGTTGTATTTTTGGACAGGGGCCTGTCAAAGAGCAAATTGTTTTTATAAAATAAATCAAATTGCTTATCAAAGAGATGATTTAGTGGCCAACACGGCAGGAAGGGACGCAAAAGCATCTCAACTTTAATAATTGCACAAGTTGTGGCCTCTTATGGCTCATAAGTCAATAATGAAAGTTCACAGTGTGATAGAATGAGAGAGTTTTGAAGGGAAAGAACAAAGTTTTGAGTCAGGTATGCCACTAAAAAATGCGTAACCTGAACGAAACGCATATTATTATTATCTCTTGTGAAAATTTACGAGATCAAAAATTAAAATGCCCTTAAGCATAGAGCGAGAGAGCAAAGAAAGTAGCTGGGGCTAAGAAATTGTTGCAAAATAATTTTATGGCTAGCCAAGGGTTAGGGCCAGGCAATCTATAACCGCATCAACGGCAGCTCAGAGGGAGCAACGAGAACTTGTGGGTGGCTGCTCTAGCTGCTAGCTGCTCACTGTTCGCTGGCAATAAGGATAAGCAATGGAGTAGCATTTTGTCCATATCCTTAAGGGCATTTTCGGACGCTCTACGCTCCACGCTTCAACTACCAAATTGTCCATTTATTATGCGGCAACGCCTTTTTCACTTTTGCCCCAGCCACAAGAGAAATGAAGTGCCCAAGAACAGAGTGAGAGAGAGAGAAGGAGAAGAACCTCAATTCTTCTTCTCTCTCTTGCATTGTAAGTGATGGCATTAAGACAAGCTGTGTTTTAGGGGGAGTGACCTGCACTTAAGGTGCAGCATCGGCTACATTAGCCGCACACTTTGCCACGGAAGTTGCACAATTAGAAAAGCCAGTCAAACTTTTTGCTTCGCTGCCTTGGCTTTTGCCTGCTTTCTGCTTTGTATACACTTCTCTCTCTCTCTCTCTCTCACTCACTCTCACTCTATCTGCAGCACTTTTAACTTGCATATTAAAAAATAGTTTTGCGCTGGCAATTTTTCAATTTTCCTTTAGCAGCTGTCTGCGGAATATCACAGCGAACAGTGAACAAAAAAAAAGCCGGCTGTCGATATGCATAAAATGCTGTTGCCCGCCATTAGATTAGATATCAGTTCAGACAGCATCAGCCTCCCCAAAAACAAAATACTAAGGTGCAAATCCTTCGGCCAGACGTTGAAAAATTAGAAATGTTTCGCCAACTGAAACTCTGGATAACAACGTTGCTGTTGCTCTTTGGCTTCACCCCAGCTGGGGTTGCATGGTTTGGTTTGGTTTGGTTTTGGATGGTTGCTTGGTTGGTTAGATGGCTGGATGGTTGGTCAGCTGCTTTGCATTAACTCAGGGTTATGCAAAGCAATTTTAAGAGTGCGGATTTACGCTGAACAGCTGTTTTCACTTCACCAAAAAAATATGTAAGCCGGATGCAAGTAGGTCAGGTGGAATGAAATTAAAACGCAAGCATTAAAAACTTAAGAGGCACTTACAACAAAATACTAAGTAGCTTTAAACAGCAATTTGTATTCGAAATTTGCCACATAGCTTCAATAGTGGTTGAAGCAAGCACACTCAACAAAATGCCACATTAATAAATAATATTAAATTATTAAAAATTGTACAGTTTAATGCGCACATATTATTATTAAAAGTAGATTTGCTTAGCGTTTTCAATTTATTTATTTTTTGGCTATGGCTTACGTAGAAAACTTCCAGCAATAACAGACACTTTGCATTAACAATTTAACCTATTATAAGACAGCGAACGCAATGTAATATTCCCAATGATCCCCAAATTTCTGCCCACATTAAGCCAAGTACAAATTGCCTATCAAAGTTTGGCAAAAGAGCCTTAAGCAAGCAGCTGGCAAAGGTTCCTTTAATACGCGTTTCTTATTTGCACAAAAATACACACACACAGAGAGTCCTCAAATCATTTATCTAAAAACGCCTTAAAAGACAAAACCAGGAAGCAACAGAATGGAGCTATGCGAGGCCAAATAATTGAATAAAAAGCGCAACACAACACAAAGAGAAGAGATGCCAAAGACTTTAACTGTGATGAGATGAGACTTTATCCTAACTTTTGGCGCAGCTGCTTGCGACTTGGCAAATGGGGAACAGCATCAAAAGCCCGCAGAAAATGCCAAAGAGGCAACAAATAATTTGTACGCAAATTAAAACCAAAAAAAAAGGAACCCCAATGAAAATTAAATGAAAGAAGCGTGTGCCAAAGTGTGATTAAAACTTTTTCGTCGTGAACTCGCAAACCGAAGTCGGGTGTATGTGTAAAATACTCGTAATTGGTATTATTTTTGTTGCTCATTGTCATCATGGCTGCTAATCGCGGTTGTGTGTGGAGGAGGGAAAAGGTGGAAAACGATTTCCGGCGACTTTAAAGTGCACGCTCAATTGGTATAATGCCATAATAAGCGACATTTGCCAGCGTAATCATTAAAGTGGGGTGTTGCACAGGGGTTGCACAAGGTTCGCAGGGGTTGCACTTGCCAGACAACAACAACGACAACGAGAACGAGGCGACACCTTGCTTGCAATACTTGGCGCACTTTGGCTGTCGTTGCTGGGCTTACAAAGGATTAACACACGCGGGCACCCAGAGGCAATTTGAATAGGTGGCACAATTGGGAAATTGTTTCTCGCAATTGCCTTCAAACAAAACGGCAAATGACACCAACAACCACCAATAGTAGTAGACGCAAAATATCAAAGTCTCAGTTCAGGTCTGATCGTCGTCTGTTGCCTTTCCCATCATGCGTAATTCTATTTGTCATTTTGATTATGACATTGTAATGCTTTAATTGATGCCACAACGACACGAGACACTCTGATGGGATTCTGCACAGACTGCAAAAGGCAATCAACCCTGTTCCGCCTGTTCAGCCTGTTCCTCCTCTGCTGCTCTGAATGACTAGACGACAATGACACGGCGCAAAGTCCCTCAGCTTTTTTTTGTGTCGCACTCTGTGTTATGTGTCGCGTCTGACAAATCTTATAAACAGCCCCAGGCGAGGGTGTTCAATTCAGTTTTTGTCTGTCGAACTGCTGTTGCTGTTGCTGTTGCTGTTGCTGTTGGTGTCTGAAACCGTTTGGAAACTTCAATGAATTTTAAATTGATACCGTACAGTTATGCTCGATGGTATAGGGCAAGTTGTTAAGCTGCCGAAAAGGGAACGAGAGCGCAATGTTCTGATTGTCTAACTGGAAGTCAAAATTGTCAATCTGCTGATTTCCTGTAGGGCAAAATAATTTAAGGGGTAAATTTCAGCTTCCGCAACAGCAGTTCATAGTCATTTTTTTATAAGAAATAAAATTTAAGATATGAGAGAAGTACCATTAAAATTATTAGAAATAAAACTTTAGATATGAAAGGAGTGTCATTAAAAAAATGTTAACAGTTTTAAAAATACAAGATTTATTAGTTCATTTAAAGATAAAAAATTCAATTTTAAGAACAGTAAAATATTTAACGAGAAGAAACTTATTTTCAAATTTAACTTCTGAATTCATTTTCTTTCTCTAACGTTACACTTTCTGCTTTCAATCTAGCACAATTTTTAATAATATTTTATAGTTAATATTAAGGAAATTACTTTTAATTTCATTCGAAGGATATTATGAAGCGAAGGTAAAAATCTCAAAACATTTAGAATATTCAAATAAGATAGAAAGTTAAGTTCAGTAAATTGTATTTATTTTGCTTTTTATTATACATATGTAACTGCTTCCAATCTATACTTTAATAGGAAGTATTTTTTAATATTAGGAAAAATATAAACGTATATTTCATTCGTAATGCCAGCTATACAATAGTTAAATATTAAACACTTTATTAATACATTAATTATATTTATTTTGCTGTATTTTATACGTAGTGGCTTCTTCTACATATTTTAATTCGATGTTATTTTCAATATGAAGAAAATTCTTTTATATTTCTATTACAAGCGTATCTATTGCAATATGAGGCACTGTCGTGTGTGCAGGACAATGGCTACAAAAGGATATGGTTTGGACGTGGTAACAAATAAGTGTATGCAAAAGCCGAAAATTGCGTTTTGGTCTTGGTAGTTGTTGCATGCGATTGTTGTAGTAGTAGTAGTTGCTATGGTGTTTACAATAAGCGACAACAACAAAGCAACTTGAAACCGAAACAGTTATTTTGTTGCACGCAAAGAGACGACGGCGACGCATGGACACGCAACTGAAATTACCAAGGACATGTGCACAAATTTGCAACCAAAAAACCCACATGGCAAAAGGAGGCAGTAACAAAGCATCAGGCAAATTGCGGCAAGCAAGCGTAAATGTTGCACGCTGCCGTCGTCGTTGTCGTTGTCGTTGTCGTGGTCGGCGTTCCACCTGAGCGACGTTCTTGGGGCGGTTGTTGCGTGCTGCGACAAGGGAGACTCAGGAGTCCTAGAGAGGCAGGAGAAACAGCGGCAAAAGTAGCAGCAACACAGCGACTGTGGCAGCTGTTGTCGCATTCTAATGCAACGCACAGTGGGCATGAAATATTGTTGACAGGTGAAAATGTTACACACAAACAACCAGACAGAGAGACAGACAGAGAGGCAGAAGGAGAAACCGAAGCAGACACGCGCGAGTTAACGACATGGGAACACGGCAGACACAAGCAAAGGCTCGAGACAAAACGAAGCAGCCGCTGATCATTGCAAGTGTGCTTAGAAGGCTCTAACCGAAGACACCTTTTGCCTCCCTTTGGGGGAGAAAGTGAACACTGGCCAGCTAATACAAGACAAGGTGATGGTGGTGGAGATGGGAGTGGAAAGGGAAATGGAAATGGAGATGGAAATGGAGATGGGCCATGACAGCTAAACTCATGTCGGCTTCACGTGCTGAGCTGCCATTTGGGCTGCATCCCCAGAGGAAAGTCCCGGTAATAAGTGAAAGTGTGTGTTGTGTGTATGTGTGTATGCGGGGGCGTGTGTGTGTGGCGTAAATGGGGGCACAAATGTGGCAAGTACTTGCCTGAAATGTGAAAGGGTGAGCCGCATACAGTTTTCGTCCCACACACCCAGGCACGCCCTTGCAGCGGTGTCAGTTTGCAACCCTTAGGGCACATCATGAATAGCTGATTAGTTGCATAATAAATTAAAATATTTGTCACTTACGGTTTGTTTAAATGCCTTTGCTATTGTTTTAACTGGAATTTACAAATTACAAATCTAAAAAAAAATCAAATGAGAAAGGCAAATAATTAAAATTCAATTAATCGAGACAATGCATTGCAATGCCACAATTTGCACACGACACTCAATCATAATCAACAGTTAATGCATTTGTTGACACACTTTTTTAAAAAAAAAAAAAGCTTTTGATTAAAGTGGAAAATTGTTTAATTGCAAATTTACAAATTGCAAACAACGATTACTTGACTGCGGGCGATTACGTTAATCGTGCTTATCGATAATTGTTCGCGTGATCAAACAGTGTTGAATAATTTGCATAAAATGGTAATTTCGAGGCGTTTGCTATGAAGTGTGCATTTAAACTAAGCACATGCTGATTTTAAAAATGATTATTCTGCATATATATATGTACATAAAGTTAATAGCAAGTTGAATATTATATTGCAGCTTCTTCTTTGGCAAAATGAAGAACGCATAAAGCGTACAATTGGTAAGTACTGCATTCAGGTTTGGGAACATTGTAATTTAGTTGCCCGCTGTTTGCCTTTGTTTTGAGCGCACGCACGTAGACAAAGTCTCAACTTTGCCTCTAATGTTGCTGAAAATTGAATTTCTTATTACAATATTTTGCTGTGTGCCGAGTGTCTGCAGTGTGTTGCCTGCAACTGCAACGGCAACATTAACAAGAAAAATGGATTAACCTAGGAGACAAGTAGATGCTCTTACTACACACTTAACATATATAATACATATATATAAACTTCTATCAACTTATGTTAATTTTTTGAAATAAATAAGGTAAGTTTTAAGGCAACTAAAATTCCAATTTTAACTTCGATTTGTGCCGAGTGTCTGCAGTATGCTGCTTGTAATTACAATGACTATTGCAACAGTAATTAGTATATTTATTAATGCATTCTAAGAGTAGATACTCTGTCTCCAATCTCAAATTAATTTAACACATACACATTGCATTTAATTTAAATTTGATTGAAACCAATAAAACTTTTTTTAAAATTCTTTTTCAATTAAGAAATTTAAATAATTGAACTAATTTTTTTCTGTGTGACGAGTTGCATGTAATATCGTTTATTTTAATACAAAATTATAAACATTTTTTACTAAAAATATATGTTTCTATTTATTATTTACTTTTATTTATTGAATCTTCATTTTAATTAAGACTAACAATATGTGATCAAATCTTACAAATAGCATTAAATTTCAATAGGTTTTATCAGCAGTATATAGTAGTATATAGTATAGTAGCATGTTACAAACTAGATATTCATTCTTTCATATCCTTCATTAGGGTATTCAACCGTGGAGCGCATTTGCCTGCGACTACAACAGCGTAAAGCGTTTGCCGTTGTCTCCGCTGTTGCGTCGTGTTATTACGTGCTTACGTAAAATGCTGGCGCCTCTGGGCAAATTTGTTGGCCTGTCTGTGACGTCAAAAAAAAGAAATGTAAAGAAACGAAAGAAAAAAGGGAAATATAGAGAAGAGAGTGGAAAGAAAATGCGCAGCGCGCTTTCTATTTATTTATTTGATTATTTTAGTTTGTTGTGTGCGGCGCACAAAATTAAATGAAATGTTTATTCAAACGTTTAAATTGCTTTAAAAAAAAAATAGAGCGAGTCCTGGACTAAAAGGGCACAAAAAGGGGACACAAATGTGATGCCAAAGAGGCTGCCAAGTTGTCGCCAAGCTTGTTATTCTTGTTTTTGCTGTTGCTGCTGCTTTTGTCCTTTTTATCTCGAACTACTTTTGGCTAACTTTGCGCCGGCTATCGTTATCGTTTATCGTTAAAGTGAATCATGTCAACCGCACAAAAGGGGTGGCAGCAGCAGCAAATGGGCGGGAGGGGGACACATCTTGGATTACCATAAAGGATTTCCCATTTTTTGGGCCTCGCCCCCTCATGAGTATGAGTCTAGGCGGCATTCATTTTTCATATATCCTGATCCTCCTATGTGACCCCTACCTTTGTTCAATTTAAAATGCCAGCAACAAGAATGAGTGTCTGAAAAGTGGCTGAGACGAATGAGTATGCTCGACTGGCATATACCATAACATTTAACTATAAGCTTTCCATTCCCTACTCAACTATAATACCCCGTACATCGAAATGGTAAACAACAAAAACGATTTTATAAATGAGCTGCCGCCGCAAGCAGGAAACAAGGAAATCGTTCAAGAGGAATCCTTGCCAAAAAGGCAAAAGGATACCGAGGGCCTTCCAACGAAAATCTCTCGATGGTCAAAGCCAAAGTGCAATGTCCGTGATGACTTGGCAGCAAAAAGGGCTTCATTCTGAGCCAGGCGACAACTTTGACGCCGACCACTTCCACTTCTCCTCCTCCTTTTCGTTCTCATTCTAGTTTTGATGCTCACTTTTTGTTTATATTGACTGTCAGGCTCCGTCACGCCCCTCACTACTCCCCTAAAGTAGAAATAAGACCCAATACAGCAGCAATCAATCATGTGGTTTAAATTGGGGTATTTGTTTAAGGCGGTAAATGTTCAGATATTTCCCTTCATCGCTGATAAGGCTAAAAGTGTGTATGTGTTAGGTCTTATGTGTGCCTGTCTGTCACTTGACCAGGACCCACTTTTTTGAGGTTAGGTGTTAAAGCGATGTGGCAAAAGTTTCGAGTGCATATTTGCTGATTGCTTATCGAATATTTCGAATAGATTCGATATGTTAAAACGAGAAAACTTTCGTGTCAGGTGGAAGAGGACACATATTATAAATTCAACGAATTTTTGATTCTCTACTTTAAATATTTTTCAAATATTAGCAAGAAACTTACTTTATTGTTTTATATAAAACACTTTCTTATGCAGCGCATTCAAAAGCTAGTATCAGTTCCTCATTCGAGAAACTTTTTGTACTAATAGATTCAAATGTTTTAACCACAATTTCCCATATAAGACACTTTCATATGCATCGCATTCAAAAGCGAGTTTCAGTTACACAATCGAGTGATACGCTGCTCACTTCTCTAACAACTTGGCGGAGTGCAAGATTGCTTGTCAAATTACAATCTAGCAAAGGCCGCTGGTCAATGGGCAAAGAGCGAAGAGCGAAGCCAAAAGTTTCATTTCTTTGCCTTAGCAACAAACTTTATACGGGCCAAAAGGAGGGGGTATAGAAGGTTTGTGGCTATATTGGATAGTTAATATCATGGGAGCCACCTCATGGCAGGCTCGTATTAATCATGCGCCTGTCACCTAACGTAAATATTGTAAAATGAGTGGAAAATGAGGCAAAGCTCCAGCTCTTGGCGTTGTTGTGACATTGTTGTAATGAACTTTGTAGCAAAAGTTTTCTGCAAAGTTTTTAGAGCAGAGATTTTTGTGCTCCCCCTCGGGGCAGTTAATGAGGTGGCAAGTGGCATGCGAGCTGGTGGAGGAGTAATATGCCACAGCAAGGCTTAAAATGTGTAAATTATCAGCAAGTCGAATGCGAAGGTAAATTCAGTGAAGTTATCGCAATTGAAACGAAAAGTGACGACTGTCTTGTCAAATGCCAAATGTATTAGAAATAATAATTCAAATGTCAAGATTATGTAAAGTTCTTGAACTCTGACAAAGTGCAAAGCGATGCCGATTAATAGCTCTGTGCTCCAAGTAAGGAAAAGTCCTTAGGTAAGCTGCTTAACAATTTGGCAAATAATTGCATTTGCAAATGCATAGCTAACGCCTAATGCAAACATATTACAAACTGATTTCTAACTCAATATTGGCCAGACCTAATGCGGTTATTTGTCTGCTCAACTCTGTTTGTCAGTGTGAGTGTGTGTGTATCTGTGTGAGTGGGGAATTCCCCGCAGTCTAATAACATTAAGGTGTGGTGCGAATATTATGAAAATGGCCGCAAAATGCTGCTGGACGCCAGCATCTCTGCTTTACGCCATTTAAGCCACAAGTGTGCTATAAGAAAATATACTAAATGCTTTGTTATTGATCAAATACACACACATACACACACAGACAAATACACATACATTTATATTATATTACATATGAAGAGGGAAATGTGTTGATTCGTTTGCCTTCGTGTGGCCTTTGCATTTGAGCATTTAATGTTGTGTTAAATTGAAAATTTGCATAAAATATTTGTTGTTTATTTATTGGCAGTACAGGTTAACGCAACTTTATATGTATTTGTATGTGTATGTGTGTGTTAAAGTATTTGTTCAGTCGGCCAGCAACTAAATATTTGATGCAATTTGTGTGGCAATTTAATGGTTAACTTATCCATACATAAATGTATATCAAAGGCATTTGTATCTTTATGCAATTGTTGGTTTATTCAAAGGCTAAGCTGCAAAAGTAGAATATCAAATGAATTAAAAAAAATATATAAAAGTCTTTTAAGCACGCTCAAGTTCAAAGTCCAATAAATGTTGAGAATTTGTAACTAGAGTTCACTAATTGACAGATTACAAAATAAAATAAATTGGTCAAAGACAAAATAGTCTAAAAATCAAATGTGATATTCGCCAATTTAATTATAATATTAAAGCACGCATAAATTTTAAATTCTATAATTGAATGCCAAAGTTAAACACATTTAAAAATAAAATAAATTAGGCTAAAATGCTAAAGATAAAAAAAAATGCATTCTTTTGTAAATCTATATTTTTTTTTATGTAAAGAGTTTCTTATCTCTACAAGTCTTAATACCTATTAAATAATGTGGCGGTCATTGAGAAAATTAATTTTTATTACAAGACTAAGAATGTTATACAAATGTAAAAAAAACTACAAAAAATATAAAAATGTAAAATTCAATGTCCGCTTTTAAATTGGTTTAACAAACACTCAATCTTCATTGCAATTTAATGAGACATTAAATGAAAAGTAATTAATTAAGGTGTAATATGAAAGCAATAGCTATTCTAAGAAAAAGTTCATATTTATGAGCTGCCCGTACTCACAATGTCAAAAGTGCACGAAAAAAAGAAACTTCAGATCACACCTTGGCGTATCTTCAAATCTCATAAAACAACTGAGAAGCTGTGAAGCCAAATTACATGCTTTAAAAGTTAAATAATGTGCTTGGAGAAACTAATTTCGAAGCACTTGCGCTAATCTCAATTTCAACTTTTATTTTATTTAAATTTGATGCTTTTGTTTCGCAATGATAAAAACAAAAGCTCCGAATACAGTTTCCATTCGCACTCTTCGTTCTTGCTCTTCGGATTCCGGGCGGAACTTTATGTGTTGCCGCGAAATCTCAAAACAATCAAAGTGCGAGAGTGCAACAACAACAACAACAACAAAATATAAACAACAAAAAAAAAGGAGAAAAAACAATAAAAGAAGGGCCAACTCAAATAATATGCTACGGCTTGTGTTACTCGGGCTGCTGTCGTGGGCGTTGATGTTTGCTTAACGAAAATACATAGCAACAACAACAACAAGAGCAACAACAACAACAAGAGAGGAACCGAAAGCCAACTTCAACTTTAGTGCGAAAACTTTTGCCACTTAACTTTTGTGAATGGCTGAGAGCAGGGAGAGGGAGGCAGAAGAAGAGCGAGAGGAGCGGCGCCCCAATCTGAATCCCAATCCCAGGGCCAGTTCCAGTTTCAGTTTCCACCGCCACCTCGCCGCCCTCGCCTGATCCCCCAGAGTCGAGACTGCCTCGCGCAATGCCAAAGCAATTAAAATTATTGCTGGCGAAAAAGTAATATTTTTCAAGTGCTAAATAAACACACTATAAAAGCCGCGAACGCGAGCCGACAACCGAAGTCAATATAGCCCGTTCGCCGCTAGATGGCGCTGCCTCCCACCACTCACACACACACACACGTGCAGTGAGAAGGAAAAAGAAGAAGACGCGCGCACAAAAGTTGATTCAATGATGTTTTCAAGAGTTATTTACATATGCAACGCACAGCAGCAGCAAGCAGAGCGAACTTTTCGCAGAGCACCAAAGAAAACTCTCTCTGTCTCTCTCTCCTTCCATTGCCACCCATCAAATATTTGGCCTGCGCCTTTTTAGCTATGCCAAATCGCTGGATGGACTTTTTCTGCTCCTTCTAGATTTAAGGAGGAGAGCGAAGATGTGAAGAGCGTGATGCCTCTTGAAAAGTTGCTGGCGCCTGATGGGCCGCTTGATTGCCTGCTTCTGTTTCTCGAACTGCTTCTTCTTCTTCTTCTTGGGTTTGTGATATGGCCAAAGACAAGCCCAAGTAGTTAGAATTGTTATGTGTGTATGTTTGGGGTAAGAAGGCAATTATGATAATGTTAAAGTTTGTCAGGTTTTTGCTACCTCAAAAGCCGGCAAATGCTCGTAACTAATGTTGACTCAAAAAAAGGATCTTCTCGAAAGTAAAAAAAAACTTGTTTAGCGAGTGCATATGTGAGAAGTATTATATAATATTATGTCATGGGATAGTCTTGTTGAATTTCTTAATATTTGCATAGCTGCTGCATTACTTTCATTGCATATTTTATGCCTTTTAATAAACTATATTTTAGCTTTATTATTGTCTTGCTGTATCTGACATTTAGAGCAGAAAAATTCTTTATCGCCGTCAATTATAATATTTGTATGTCTCCTCTTTTTATAGTTTTACGACTTTGGCAGCAATTTGCTAAACAATTTCCATGTCAAAACCAATTGCTAAACCCTTCGAAAAGTGAGGGTTTCGCAATGACACACATATAGAAGAACATAGAACTCGTATAGTCAACTCGTAAATTTGTGCGTTTTATAGCACACCCTCTAGGCCGATGGTGATGGAGCGAAAAGTTTTCGTCAGTTCCCTAATAGCGCTCCATTACTTAATGTTAAAGCTTTTCGCCCGAAAGCAATGCCGATAAAAAACCGAAAGAAAGAAAAAAGAAGGAAAACAAAACTTGCAACATTTGCTGAAAATCTCAAAATACACTTTCACCTAAAAGTTGACAGAGTTTTCGAGGGCAAATTGCAGGCAATTGCTGGGTTAGCTGCCTGAGCAGGGGATAATGCCAAGCCAAAAGCAGCAAAGTGTGACAAAGTATCAAACGAGAAGGTGGCAGGGGTTAGGGAAGTGGAGGGGAGTATGTGTAAATGTCTATTCGAGTGTAGAATTTGATTGCACTTGGAAATGTCTTTATGCGAGTGTTGAGCCAAAGTCATCGATGATGCTCTGTCGATTGTCTTTTATGGCTTGGAAAATAAACTTTTGCCACGACTCAAACTCAAACTCCATTTGAGTCGAAGCGACTCGACTCGCTTGGCCATACGCTTCGTTGCACCAACGAGTTGCACTGAGGAGTTAAAGAGAGTCAGGCGTAAATTCACTTAAGTTATGCGTGGAGTTCCCCTTCCCCTTCTCTGTCTCCGTCTTTTGCTTTGGCATTTTGAAACAATTTGCTGAGTCACACAAAGACACACTCACACACTCTTGTGATGTGTGTGTGTGTGACCCCGCTGTGACCCACATTTATACGCTCGAATTGATTTTGTATGCTGGCAATCAGCGCAGGACAACACACACACACCATACACAACACACGCGGCGTATACGCAATGTCCAAATGCGACCCCAAAAGCCACTCTAAAAGCAGATCCAGCCTGCTGCCAGCTATTTTTATTTGTTGTAAATCTGTAACGAAGGCACGCACTATTTTCGGGCTGGTTGCCACGATATCCCGAGTATTTATGCCAAGTCTGCAACAATCCGCAAAAAGTCTCCGCTCTGTATGCGATACTCGATACCTTCTCCTAGTTCCCTTTCGCCTTTTTTTGATAATTTAATGCCCGTTTGAGTTAAGGCAGCGCATCCTTTTGGCTATGAGTTGTATTTGTGTATTTTGGTATTTGGCAGCCTTTCGACACATAAACTACAATATTTAATTGGTTCGCCAGTTTTGGATTGGGATCACTTGGGAACTCACGCGCTCCGTGAGCACGTCCTTTTCGACTGCATGGGGAAATTTTTTGCATACTTAATGCAATTACCAAAAGGTTCTCTCCCATCGGAATTGGCCACCGCCACCACACGAAATGAAAACCTGGCATTCCTTGCACAACCAGAATTGATTTACTTGTCAGGTGGGCAATAGAACCTACCTCTAGCTGACACGATATCAATAGCACCCCAACAAAAAAAGGGTTAGTTATGAAGGGCTAGCTCTTAGAGAATGCTAAATTGTATTATATGTCAAGCTAAGTTAAAGTTTGATTATTTTAATTAAATCAAATCTGAATATTCAACTATTTGTATCAAATTACATGCAAGAAGAATTGTTATAAACACTCACATTAATATTAATTTTATATATTATTATAATTGAATGAAATAGACTTTCATATTAAATACTACTATAAAAAAATGAATGACAATTTGCTTTTTCATGTTCATTAATGCAACTTTTTCTGCTCCTAAAATTTAACCAAAAATGTCTCTAACTTAATACTTTTAACCAACTTTAAATAATAATATTTCAAGTATTTTATTTTATTTTTTTTTATAAATCTGCATTAGACTAGGAAATGTCTACTATGTCTTACTTATTAAAAGTACAAAAAATAAAGTACTTTTACCAGTTTCAAATCAAGATGAAAGACAGTCTAATCTAGTCTCGTTTCTGACTATTGTTCAGCACTGTTCACTTTCGTTAACAAGCTGAATTCAGTTTGGCACTGGGAACTGCCCAAGTTGAGCTGTTAACCTCTGAAGTTAGGACTACAAAAGTAGTTTCTTAACCCATAACTATAGTCCAGGCTAACTAACTGCAACATCGCAGTAATCTTTTCTTTCGTCGTTCGCTGCAGTTGAGCTCTGCTTGCATACATTACGAACATTCAAAGGCCAATTTCGTTAGCCAAAACGCAAGTTATTTGCTCATTAAAAGGCCACGGTCAGCATCCAGTTGTAGTAGCAATTTTGAGTGCAGTGCTGCAATTTTGTTAGGCACAGGCCTTTTGCGTGTCCTCAACATCAACTTCACTTCCAGCAACATAATCTCAACAGTTTCGCAACTTTAACTGCCACACAGCCAATTTGGGTCCGAAAGGAGGCGAGGAATTGTGTTTTGCTCCACTTGAAGCAGCGCCGCTGGCGATATTTCACTTGAGGCGCACATCGATCGATCCACATGGGCTTATCACGCAAATCTGTCAGATAAAGTTTTGCATACGTGCATATGCACAACAACAAACATAACTATGTGGCACAACGGGAAGGAAGGCGGTCAGTTGGCCTCTTCGTCTTCGGCTTCAACTTCAGCTTCAACTCTTGGCCAAGCTCCTTGCATCTCACGTTCCGTTTCGGTTGAAGGCAACGTGGCTTGCAATTAAATGCTGCCGTTGCTGCTGCTGCTGTTTGGTTCTGTTATGTCCGCTTTTGTTGCATGTTGAACATGTTGCAAGTAAGTACTACGAGTACAACCTGCCACCAACTTTCATTGGCAACAACAATCGTGATCTTATCATTTTCTTGCTTTGTTCATGTTCGATTTTGTGAATTTGTTTTACTTAAGAGTGCTACCACTATACTTTTTTTTTTCTTTATCCATGTATCCATGACATTTCCCGACCGACCGCATTTGCAAACAGACCGCGTCCAGACTCCCAGTCTCCAGATCTCTTTCCTTCTCTCTACTTGTGGTTTGTGTTTTATATATACCATTTAAATAATTTATAAGTAAAAATCTCTGTACTCGCTGCGATCGTGATAAGCATTGAGTCTGCGATGAGACCGTTTACTGATTTTTCTTTTCTTCATTGCATTTGCATTGTTTTAAATCAACAAGAGAGTCACAACAGCAAAAAGTATAATAAAATGTATTTAATTTATTGGGACTTGCAACAGATTTATGGCTTTACATTTGCGCTTATTGGGCATTAATGTCAACAAATATTAAAGGATTATTCTGGCAAATATTGCAGCTTGCAAAAAAACAATATAAAAAGCATTCTTCAGGTGTATAAAAAGCATTTGCAAAGTTATGGAAATGTTATGCAATTATTGTTGCCATTCCAAATTATAAAATAAATGAAAGGGTTGGTTATGCTAACATTTTTTTCTGAACAAAGTAAACAAATCATGTTAGAACTTTCAAGCTTTGTTGTTGAAACATTTTTATAGTAGTTTTATGTATTAAAATTGAATGTTTTGTTGATGGACACATTACATTTTAACCGCAGGCCAACTGCAACTGGATCATTTGCTGTCATATTCAAATTCAATCAAATTAAACTGGGACAAGCAAACTCAGTGACCCTTCGACAAATTCAAATCAAACTGGAAATTAAATAAAAAAAATTCCTTGCATTCTAAATTCGTTATCTGTTTGCAATTTTCTGCACCCAAGATGATGGGATATGAAAAAAATATAACAACGATAATTAAATATAAAAACGACATACATTATATATGTATATTGAAAATGCAGGAAAAAAAACTATGGTTGGTTTGGCAAACAAATTGCAATTTAGATTTTGCAGAACCTAACGAAACGGAACTATAACTATCTACAAATATATTTTAACGTTTTTTAAATTGGTTTTGCAATTTGGTAGCTCTGTGGCGCTGTGTTATTGGTGCCACCGCAACGCTGTCGAGATACTCATACTTGAAGATACACAGCACGCGATATGCAAAAGATACAACCCATCCACACACACACAGGCAGAGAGACATGGGACAGAGCAAATAACGGTAGCTAGGTAGATGAATCCAACTGAATTGGTAGCTGGTTGGCAAGCTCCTCTTACTATTGCCCTCCTTCTCCTTCTTCTCCTGCTGCTTCTGCTGCCATCTTCGTCTGCCGTCGTCCGTCAGGTCGTAGATGTTAATCGCTGCGGCACTTTGGAGTAAGTGGCATTTTGCAGCGTCCACAACGACAACGACCAGCCAAGAGGAAGAGGAGTAGCAGGAGAAGATGCAGATGGCAATTGCAAAAGGAGAGGTGGAGGAGCAGGGGATGGAGCAACACTGTTGGAATCGACTCTTGATATGGCCAGCCCACTGTCCCTTACCTAGCCGGTTAGTTGGTGGGCGTGGCTCATGTCAGTCCAACGAACGTTCGTGGCAAATGTTTGCGGATTTGAATTTAAATTGAAATAGGATGTTGTATATTCAAATGAATTTTAACTTAAGGGCAAATGGGTGGGGGTGGATGAAGACCGTAGTGCAGTGTGCGGGAAGCCGTTGTTCAGATTAACATCATCAGTTGTGGCATTGATTGGTCGTAGATAGCACACGAAATCGCCGCCGGGCTGCACATGTAACCGCAGCCGAAAAAATTTCACGGAAATTCGTCAAACGATGCCTGAATACTCTTACACAATTTTAAACAAGGAATTATATTAAATTTTGTTTCTATTTATCCCACATGCCAAACATAAATAATTCCCAAAAAATAGTACAAAAAAGTAAAACATATAAATTAGCGAAATTCATTTTCACATTTTTATGAAATTTCAATGGAATTTTATTTAGAATAGAAAAGTAAACCATAAAATTCTATTTATTATGAAATTATTTTTATGTGAAGCAAAAAAGTAATTCACAATCCCAAAAAAAATTTATAATTGCATAGAAAATAGGTAATTATGTTATTTGGTGGTCAAAAGAAAACATAATTTTTAATTTTTCAAATATTTTATTGCTTTTGTAAATTAATATTTTTTTATAATTTGACAAAACAACAAATATAAAAGTGAATCAATATTTATTTTATAAAATATGTACCAACAGAATTTATTTTTTTTAGAAAATAAATTTCATTTTAGATTTACCAACTCATCTTCCAATTTTCCTATTGAATCAGTTTTTCAATAAAATTGATATTCCCTAGAGAGTGCAGCAAAAAAAAAATAATATATCACCGTGTGATAAAACGAAACAGAAAATCTAATGGATTTTGTAATAAGTTTTAGTTTTCATGTTTATATTAGCATGCTAATAGTGGCAATTGCTCTGACTCTACCACGAGGAGCAGAGGTTGAATAGACCCCCCCACTTAAAACAGTGGTTAGTGTACTCTGCACACTCTGCACAGCTGAAGCCTCAATATTGGCATAGGCAATTTGCTTTTCATTTGATTGGAGTGAACAACCAACCCTCGACATCTCGCCACAGGTAAAAGGTAAGGTGACTTGTTATCTAAGGTTACTTTCATGGGAAAACTGGTAACTGGAAACTGTTTGCTCGGCCGTGTTTTTAAACGCCCCCAAGAACTAGGAGAAAAAACTCAAACTTTGCTGATAAGCAACTATTATATTAAACAAAATAGCTGACAATATGCTGCACCCTAGCGGCAAACAAACCATAAACGATAATTAATAGAGAGATAATCTAAGCTGTGCAATGGATTTAGCTTTGACAAATCTCCAGGCATGGCAATCGAAATGAATTATTTTCCCAAACGAAAACGGGGCCCGTAGCTGCAATTTCCATGGAAATTCCCCCCACAAAACGTTCTGCTGACAGCGACTGAGAGGCAACAAGAGACAACAACAACAACAACTCTAGAGACCCTGTAACCATAAATCTTTTAGTTTTTCGTTATTTTTTGTTGTATTTTTTTTTTTTTGGTTTCCCATTTACTAGAACTAGAACTCTTTGCCAAGGCAAAGGCAAAGTGACATTTTGCTGTGGCAGTCAGACAGACAAAAGGCTTCGTCTTCATTTGCAGCCCAGCTTCATTTTATTAAAACCATTTAAAAGTACACGATCTGGAAAATAAACTAGAGGCTTGTCTCTGGAGCGCGCACAGCCAGCGAGGCAGGCCCAAGCACGATTTTTATTCAAACCCAAATGGAACCCAAACGAAGCGAGACACTTTTTAGAATGCAATCGAACTGAGAGAGTCAGAGACCTCTGGGGCACAAGCTACAGGTGGTTAATCACCAATTAAGCGCTACATCATACAAATTTGTAGCCCCACAACTGAACCCTTTTTTTCTTGGTCTTTTTTTTTTTTGTTATTATGTCACACTATTTGTCACTTGTCGCTGGGCGCCAAAAGTGACCCCAAAAAACGGGTTCCGAACCACAAAGAATCTCTTGAAGCTCTCATGCCGTGCGGCAAAAATTGAATTGATTAATAAATGTGCTTGGGCTTATGAAGCTCTGTTGTTGCTCGCTTATTGAAGAACTTTTTTGGTTACGTTTTTTCGATTTTTTTGTGTTGAACTTGTAACGCATAAATCTCAACTAATTTTGTGTAATTAGTTTGCATAATCTGTCACGGTCGGTTTTTCTTTTTTCCCTCTTTCCTCTTTCTTCTTTTTATTTTTTTTTTTAGCAACATAATGAAGTTTCGTTTTGGGTTCTGGTCTTGCATGCTTGATGTGATTATTTTAATAAATGATTTTCTATTGATTTTTAAATGCCGAAGAAACCGCGGCATTTTGTCAAAGTATAAAAAAGATAAGAAGGGAAAGAACATGAGGAACGAGCCAAGTTTTATGGAAGTTATGCAATTAATTTTCAGCCAGATCAAAGTGTTCACAACTTATTAAGTGTTCAAAGTTCAGACTTGAAGTGAGCTGCAACGAATTCCACAACTTTGGGACACGGCAGTTACGGTAGCTGAAGAGAGTTGAATGAAGTCGTTGATTAGTGGATAGTTGTACGATATAGATTTCAATAGCATTTAAAATAAACAGTTAATTAACCAAGGCAGAGATTATTCTATTAATTTAATCTTGATCTTTAAGAAATTCGAGTAATCTACCACTGAAATGAAAAACTATTTGAAAGGCTGAATAATCACCAACCAACTAAGCATTTCTAATTTGTATTTAAGCACTTACCAAAACTGACTGTTATAATCTCTATTCACACTTTTCCCTCCTACAACCAAATGTTATTTGCTCGTATTTCGAACCGAGCGATAGTTCATTCAAAGATCTGAACTCAATTTGCTAAAATGCGTCAAAACGGCAAACTGCAAACAAAATACGAAATTTATAGAATTTCAAACTCCATTTTCCATTTCCCATTTTTCATTTGCACAATCGCCATGGAAAATCAAAGGCCCAACGCACACAAACACACGAACACACACACACAGAGTCAGAGTCAAACAGACAAAATAAACCGCAAGCCAAAAACAGAAAAAAAGAGAGTTGCGAGAGAGGAAAGAGATTTTTCATCTAAATTCAAATCAGCCGAAAACGTTTAATAACGAATTTAAAAACTCATCAGAGCAGTCAAACAATGGCGAGTTCGTTGTCGCTTCTATGGATACATTTTTGACAAAACTCGTTCGAAAATAGCCGCCACTGCAGCAAAGTTGCACTTTGATGATAGCCAAATAACAACGTCAAAATCAACATCAGCAACAACGGCAACAGCAACAACAACAACAACTGAAATGGTGAAACAATTCACATGGCGTTTCACAAATGTATTCGTCAACCAAGAGGCCAGCGGCGAGTGCACTCATAATTGAATTTTACCTGCCCAGTTGGAGCTTGGAGTTTGGGAAGTATGGCAAGTGTTTTGTGTATTATTGAAATTCATTTTGACGCACTCACTCACACTCGACCAGAGCTAGCAATAGACAGATCAAAACGCTTTCTGCACAAAGGCGTGAAATGGCTGCAAGTTAGGCACATTTAGAAAGCCGAATACTAAATACTCTGATCAAGGAAGTGCTACGACGTTTAAATAGTAAATTTACATATTGTACCTACTAACTAATTTACGAAAAATAAACTTATTTTAAACATGCTAAATAATACTATCACATTTTTCTTTTTCACAAATGCTATCCTTAAATCAGACTTATTTTAAGGAAAGTATGCTTTTATATATTTTAAGTAATAAAAAAAAACAAAAAACATAAAATATTTATAATAGAATATTTTAAACATGTTAAATGACCACACTAATACTAATTCTTTTCTACAAGTCTAGCCTCTTAAACAACTTTAATTTTAATAATTATTACCATTAAACGAGTTACAGTGCGAATTGAATTTTATTCTTCATGCCTAATAAAAATATTTAGCTACCCTAATGCATTGAGCATCGGCGTGAGGGTGGAAATGTTGTTGCTTTTGTTTTTTTTTTGGCGCAGCAGATAATGCTCCAATGAATGCTGTTTAAAATTCATTTCGTTTATCATCAAGTTTGGCGGACTGAAGTACAACTCGAACTCGGTATCAGACCCGGGGAATACCGGAGTTAGAGTTTGGGGTGCTACAATAGTATTTTGCAGGATGCCGTCTGTCGCTTCTCTTGTGCCGTCTGCTGACTGTCCGTGATGAGTTTTGCTGCCGATGAAACTTTTTAAATGGAATTTGCGCTGCAAAATCGCGTTTTCAACGAAATGAGTTTTAATTGCAAGTTTTCCTAATGCAGGCAACGCACGCAGTTCTCTCCCGAACATTGCGTGTATTCACTTTATTGTCGTTGTTTCTGCTCATGTTGTTTTTGTTGTCCTGTTTGTTTTTGTTGTTCTTGTTGCTGGTGCAAATTCGTTAAAATTTCTGTTCACGTTTCCCCTTAAATAGCGCAAAATTATGTTCTTTATGATAATTTGTATGTATGTGAGCGCCGCACTGTGCGAATTGCTGCCAGAGACCGAACCGACCGAGCGACCCTGACGTTAACTCGTTAGCTCGTGTCCCAGTGTTTAAAATTTCAATATTGCCAAGCAGCCAAATGTTACCAGGCATATAAACACACACTGGCCCCTTATTCCTATTCCCATTCCTATTCCTCAATGAATTGTTGAACAGGCGCAGAGACCGCATATTTTGGGCATCAAACATGATTGTTCACTGTGTTTACCTTGGCGTAAAATGCTTATGTTACTCCATAGCCATGGGAAATCCTGGGCAAATATGAGCAAAATCAGCATAGTTAAAATGCATTTTGAATGATATTCGAGTTGCAATTAATTGCATACGCACATCTCCAGTCCAATAATTGTAGATGAGTCAAATTAAGCTGGATTTATTAGTGCAAAACTTTGCGTAGCAAAAACATTTCAATTACCGCATCTACTGTGTTTTTGTATTTACGTATCCCAAAGCTATAACCAATACTCGTAATGCAATTTAGTTTACTTTACCATCGCCAGAAGCAATAGCAAAATTACAAGGGGCAGTTTGTGTTTGCTACCAAAACAAAACATGCCTCCAAAACATTTGCCATTGCAGTTTGCATATAAATATTTTGACTAAAACTGTATTGTAATGAAATTAGTATCGTATTAGTAGAGAAATGGAAAATTTAATTGCGAAATTAATGCAAAATTTGTTTGTTCTTTTTATTTTCATTTATCATGCAGTTGTTATCAAATTGTTGTGATGCAATTCAGAGTAAAGTTTATCGTGAAACTCAATTTAAAAAGTTGTTGAGCTCTCCAGCACTCCACACCATTTTTGGTGCTCTACCTTTGCTGCTGCCGCTGCCGGAAAAATACCATAAACAATATTTCGCGGACCACTTCGCTTTGGGCCAAAGTCCTATACCGACCCACCCATGCCCATAAACAGATCCTGCCCCAAGCGAGTTGCTGGCGCACTCCAGTTTTGGAGCTGTACACAAAAAATTAACTGCTGTAATAATATTTTTTGTTTTTGTTACTTACACCCTCTCCACATTGGAATCGAGCTGCATCGAGCATGATCATTTACATAGTATACATTTTGTATGCAGACGCATTTTGAAAATGCAAAGAGTCTGAAATACTCGTGGTTTACTAATTGCTCGATAGAATACATAACATCAACATTATCGATAATTTCACTATTTGTTTTACAACACTGATCTAGAAATACAAAGCCGTGCTGAGCAGCGCCCTCTAGCGTTCAAAGTCATTGAACGGAAGGTGTGAAGTGGAATCACCATAAACGTGTAAAAGAGTATCTCATAGTTGATCAACAGCGGCTTTATTATTTTTACTTGCTTTTCGTATTTATTTGTTGCCTTATGTGTTGCAAATGAACCCAGTTTTCGTTTATCTCTTTTAATTTTTGTTGCTTTTACATGCGCGCATTTTTATGCAATGTGCATTGCACAAAAGAGCAGCAAAAACAAAAGCCAAAAAACGATAACAAAAACAAAAGCACAAACCAATAAACTGTATTGCAGGATGCTGATGAGTCCTGTTTGGGTTGCCAATGGATAGCTGGGAGTTGGAAGTTGGAAGCTGCTCTGGTTTCCATGTCTGCGAGTGCTCGTATTTGTTTTTAATTAAAATAAATATTACCATAACCTATAAAATAATTGAAAAACAATTTAACATTATTACGCGAATTTCACCTCTGTCCCCTTCCACGATTCGCCATCATCAACTTCACCTCTAGACCACTGTCCACTCGACCCACTGTTCAACTATCTGTCTGTCTCTCTGTCTGCTTGTGCGGTGGTCCCTCCGTTTCTGTTTATTCGGTTGGCTCTTTATGGCACTCCCGTTGCGGTTTGCACCTGCTGCATGTAAGGATGTTAAGGGTTATACCTTTGGCGCAGATTTACATGCATTTATTTGCCAACATGACCAGCTGCAGACGTTGGCTGCTGCTGCTGATGTTGCCCTGCTCCAAGAAGGGTTTACTGCACATTATTATGCGGGTTGTCGCACATCCCGAGCAACCTTAAAGCTCCTTTAAGTTCACTCAACTTTCGCATTAAGTAAATGCAGCTAAGTAAGCAGTTGGAATGACTTTTAATTGTAACAGAAATTGTATTTAACTATATATACTATACCTTTTTAATGCATTTTTACTTAAGTTAAGTTAAGTTCAATTTGAAATACTTTGTAATTATTGTTATGGATAATTCCCCTCTTTATGATTTTCATTTAAATGGAATGAAAATCTTATGTGATACTCTTTTTATAGATAGAGTATTCCACAATTTAACTTACTTAAATTTGCCAACTTTTTTTATACAACAGTCCGCCAGCCTCTTACACCCACATTCACACACACACACAAACACTCACACAGTTGCAGCAGGTTCCCGACACACATTTCGTGGTACAATTTTTTGGTTTATTATATTTTGGTATAATTATATTTTTAATTTTATTTTTATCATGCTTCTTGCCATTAAGCAAAGGCAAAAATATCTTGTGCTCTTGGGCGAAAAATTAAAATGAAAATCTTCTTAAGCTACAACAACAATTATAATAATTATTTAATTAAAAATGTTGCATACATTTTTTTCCATTTTGTATTTTTTTTATCAGAAAATTGCATTTATAAGTGTGCGCAGCTATTTGGTTTTTGTTGTCTGCTCTCAAGTGCTCGGGAAAAATAATTCTTTCTGAAGTGCGTGCGCTATAATAAGAGTGGAAACTGGTCTGTGGGGCGAAATAAGTAGAGCAGTATCATAAATAAAGGTCATGGGGTCATTTGCAAAAGTGCGCAAAACTTTAAAGAGTACTTTTCGCAAAAAGTTAAGTAAGCTTCAGTGATAGCAGCTTAATGTTGTTCATGACTATTAAACCATCAATTGAGATACTTCAATTGAATACAGAAAAAAGGTCATAATACTGAATTATAAGCACTGCACTACTTTTAAGCCTTCAAAGTTCATAAGCCTCAATAGCCAAGTTGCTCGCATTAGGGACCATGAAAATGCAGCTGAGAAAAAAAGCAGATATGAACACACAAAAAAGTAGCTATGAAATCTATGATAATGTACAACAATTTCAAGCAAATCATTTGGCGGTTAACGGCTGATACAAATAACCAAGCCCCAAGCCTATTTATACAATTAAAAAGTCGATTGCTGAGCTGGAAAAAAAAAAATGAAAAGAAAAAGTAAAGAAAAAAAAAACGGAAAAAATCAGAACACAAGTAGAGGCATGTACTATAATAACAATAAATAAATAACAAAGGTAAATAGCGGCAAAGGCAAAGCCTCAAATGGCCAACAATAAAAGCGGTTGAGCTGTGCGGTGCGGTGCTTAAAGTAGCATTTCAAGAATTCAGACGCAGTTGAATCAAGTTGACTGCTGCGGAATCGAGTTGAGTTGAGGCTCAGTTTGAGCTTGAGTTTGAGAATTCATCATCAAATTTCGATTAAAAGGCGCGTGGTGCGGTGCGATTGTGTTGGCCCCGAGGGGCCAACGGCCAACGGGCCAACTGTGTGGAGTCATTCGCACTATTCAAGCTTCATTAGGAGCTAAAGTAACGAAAACATTTTGATTTCGATCATTACAATTTCCTTTCATGAAAGCAGACCCAAGCCCAGGTCCAAGCCCAAGCCCATGACGATGCCGTTGCCGCTGCTTCAGTTTAGACTCAAGACTCGAAATGAAAGAGCTACCGAGAGCGAGTTTCGGTTACTGGCACTGAGAATTTGGCCTGTGTGTTTGCATTAAAGGGTTACTGGATCAAGCCACAAAACCGGCCACGGCCCAGCATACAAAACGTGGCCCAACATTACGAGAACGTAATCATTAATTCCCCAAAGCTCAGAGCTCAGACAACGTCGTCTCTCAGATGCTCAGAGATACGCATTCAATACATCTACAGATTGTTTCCGAGTCTTTTCGGTTTTTGGCTTACGGTTTTTGGGGCCATTCTGATAGAGGCAGACAGTTGGGAAAGACAGACAGACAGACCGACAGAGAGACGGGTAGTCAGAATACAAGCGAAAAGAAAACTATGCTCAAGGCAGTAATTATGACGAGCCATGGTCCATTGTAATGCGCTTCGAGTGTATGGTACATGCTGTGCTTTCGATTGCTGCTGCTGCTGCTCGGACTGCTGCTGATTGTATGATGACCATGTTGAAAATGCTCATTAAAGGCACTTCAGGAATTAAAGCATTTCACAATTGTGTTTATGGGCAGGTTAACGCGCCTCCAACGTGTATCCAGCTTGCTTTCGATTTGACGCGCTATTTATCAGCCGTTGTTATCTATTGGCCAGAGAAAGAAATACACAGTACACAAAAAGCTTTTGGGGGCAATTAAGTTGAACGTGCCACGATTTTGGGGGCACAACTACCTAGTAGTCAGTTTTTCAGTTTTTAGGGGGCGTTTTGACACAACCGCTGAAAGATCTATCCGTATAAAAATATCTTTCTCTTTTTGAGGTCGAACTTGGGTTCGAAAAGTAGCAAAAGAAATGGAAATTACTTCAATTTTGAGAGGTGTTACTCACATTTTTGAGGTCAGCCTAAAAAAACAAAAATGAACAAAATATTAATGGAAAGTTTACAAATTTATTTACTTGCCGTCAGAGAACAGTTTGATCTGTTTAACTAGCTATTAGAAGTAGCTTTGACACTAAATATACACGTTGTTTTATAAGCTCATATCATATGGAAATTCGAAGACTCTTTTATAATGTAAATAATGTTATAAATTCCATTGTTGAAATGTTAATTTGTCGCTAATAACAAAAACGTACAAAAGAAATTTATAAACCTACCATTTGAATTGTTAATTCACTAAACGATTTAAAATGCTTTAAAAGCGAAAGAATTTTATACATATTTTTACTAATTGATTGGGAGTGTAAAAACGTGTTTTAGTTATGCGAATATTTTTGAGTTTTCTACAGCAAATTAATCAAAATGTATTTGGCGAATATTTTCTTGCTTTGTCTAATAAATTGGTCAATACATAGTTAGCGTCTATTTGTTACTTGTAGATTTGTCGTTAGCATTACGATCAGTTCCGTTTCGGTTAGTGTTACTTCGTGTAACAGGTAAATCCGAGGGGCGTGAAAATGCTAAGCCGCAAGAGAGCTCTGCGGATGCACAGAGTTCGAAGTCGAAGGCGAAGTCGTTGTCTTAGCCGCAGCCGCAGCCACAGCGGGAAAACAGCCCATAAACTGTGCGCTCTAACGACAATTTTCATTTGACAAAATTGTATCTTTGGGTTTTTTGTTACACCTTGCAATGATCGCAGCCAAACGACAACGACAATGCTGCGGACCCCGTGCAGAGCGCCATGAAATTTCCCAACAATGGTTAGCACTTTGTCCCGCTGAGCGAGCGGCGCAGCCGTGACGCTCTTGCCCAGGCTCACGCTGTGCCTCTGCCTGGTTATTGGGCTCTGGGCTTAGGTACGAGAGTATGAGTATGGGAGTAGGGACTGGCTGGGTATCTGTGAAATTGTGTACGCACATTAATTTCTCATCATTGGCATTGGCATTGGACGAGGCCTAAAACAGGGTGACTACCGCTGCGTATTAATGGAAATGTTATAAGAGATTAGAAGGCAAAGAAGATACAAGATACAATTGCAACTGTTTTGTGATTTTTAATGCGAATTTTTATGCTTTGGTCATACAAATGTTATTTACGAGGCATTGGGTTGCATTCGGTTCCTGCAACACAATAACAGTTTGTTTTCACCTTAAGGGAACCTTGTTCTCCAGGCGTGAGCTACCTAAACTCCTATCATTATGGTCAAATAGGAAGAGAGATCTTTTTACATTTTTGCAAGGCGAGTTGCCTTTTCAGGCTTAGGGCGATTTTCCCAAGGAAATCAATATCAGTTTTGCCCGTTTTGTACAATCGCTTTGTGATTGCAGCGTTTATGAGGTAGAAAATTATATTACACAGAGATTAATGAAAGCATTGACAATGGCACTTTCATATCTTAAAAGTATAATATGTAGTAGACAAATAGTTAAATCTTTTAATTACACAATGTTATTCTACACCACACAAATAATATGCAGTGAAATTTATGGTTAATGCTACAAAATTATATAAAATAAAATTAGCAAGGAAATACTTAAGGGATGAAATAATATATATTCCTCTTTTATAATGAATACAAAAATATCTTTATCGCATTGAATTAATTTAGAGCAACAAAATAATGAATATATATGTAAGTTAGATAAATTTAAACATTAATGCTGTGAAATTCATTCCATTAATATATTCAATATTACCAATATAACACTTAACAAGCTACAATATTTGATATTCCCATTTTGAATACTTTGTTAACAACAGCAAATAATGTGAATACTCTTTAAATAGAAAAGATAATCCAACTAAATCACTCAGCTTACATAAAGTATTATTTATAATTACGTTACGCTTCAAATAAGCATAAATAAAAAAAAATAATGGTCTAAGTCTCTTCATAAATCGTAAGTACAATTATTATTTAAGTTTTCAAAAGCACTTTACTGTGTAGACAGCAAAAAGCTGGCAAAAAGAACATGTCAAGGCATAACCTTAACTTTTTTATATCTGAGCACTTTTGCTCTTTGTCATTGCGCGTAGAAAAAGCAACTTTAATTATGCCGCGAACGTCAACAAATAAGTATATATGGCATATAAATCTGTACACTCATAGTTACTATAGTTGCAACTTTTGTGCTACCTTTTTGCCTCGCTGTGTGTGTGTGTGTGTCAATTTGCCTTTGGCTTTATGTGCGGCGACATTTACAACATTTTCCCTTTTCATCTGGGATAATAAAATGAGATATAAAAATACGAAAAAATGTACGCAACTTTTGACTTTCAATTTAATTAAAAGTCAGTTGAGAAAAAGTAAAATTAATGCGCTATTATTCAATAGTAACATGCGATGAAACTTTTGCAGAGTTTGTGTGCGCCGCCAAGCGAAGCGTGCCACTCTGCCGCTGCAACGTCCCACAGTCTGACAGTGTATCTAACAGATACTATCTATAGTTGTGCTACAAAACGAAAGAGACAGACAGACATAGAGAGAGAGAGAGAGGGAGAGAGGGAGAGAGCCAGAGCAAGTGCTGCCTCTTTGTGTGCGTACATAATTTTCAATTCAATGCGTTGCACTACCCCTTTTTTTCCTGTTATTTAGTGTGTGTGTGTGTGCAGCTGCCACCTGCCACACATAGTCATGGTAAACTAGGCAGAAAGTTGCAAGCTCATCGCTACAAAGTACGACAAAAAAAAAAGGAAGAAATTGAATCGAGAATTGTTTTTCAGTTTTTCAAAGTAGTTTTCTTTGTTGCATATATTTTTTTACGATATTTGCTTAAATTTGAATAAATTTTTTAACTAACTAATAAATACATAGTTTTTGCTTACAAACTAGTTTATCTTCACGTACTAATTTTACTTGATGCTTGGATGCTTCTTGCTTTAACAATAATTTCAATAATTTAAATTAAACTTACAAGTGACTCTCAGTGCTTTGTGGTGTTTGTTTGTTGTTTTTTACAATTTATGCTCCTAATACTAAATGCGACTTACAAGCTAAATAAATACAATTTGCGTTTATGAAAAAATAGTAGTAGAAAGACAGTAAGTACATAAGTAAGTAAGTAGTTGAGTGCAAGAGATCGCTTTAAGTGTTGCTTTTTTGGTGCTTATGTACAGAACAATAGAAGTTTGTTGGCTTATACAAAATGTTACTTATTATTTTACCTAGTTTACACGTGTCAAATGCTATTTATGCTGAGTTTTTTTATACAAAAAGTATCATAAATTAATATACTATTCTTAGTATTTATAATATATTATTTATGAAATTTAGTATACAAAAATATACCAATAAATTAATATACTATTTCATTTGCTGTAGTTATGGGAAAGTGAACTGTCTGTTGACACGTGCAAACTTCTTTTGTCTTTTGTGCTCTACTACTACTATAATTTCTTCGATTAGGTTTCTTTTATGCTGAATTTTGGCATCACAGTTGACAAACGACACTAAGCATAGATGCTCAGCTGCCGGCGACGATAGTGCTCCGAGGATCAGTGCGTGAACTGACGCATTGTGCTCGTCGCGTTGTTGTTGTGCGTCGCCTTCTGCTGGAACGAACGACGTCCGGTTGTGGCACACAGTCCGTTGCGCAGAGGCAACGCTGGCGGCAGTGGCGGCGGTGTCGGTGTCTTGCTGCGTCCCAGCTGCTCAAGGGGCAGCGAGTAGTGCGCGTTGCTGTAGATGTAATTGGGATCCATCATCTCGCTGCTGGTCGCGTCGTTGTCAAAGTCACGTTGTTCGCGCTGCTCGCGTGGCTTGAAGTGTTCGTGGGTGATGCGCAGCTGCTGTGGGGCATGCACCATGGGCACATCGGCATACGAGTAACAGGATGAATCGGCAACAGTTGCTGTGGCCGACAGGAATTGTGGCTTTGTATAGTGATTGAGTTTCTGTTGATTTTGCTGTGGCAACTGCTGTTGCGACTGTGGCTGCTGTTGATGTTGTTGCAACGGATCGCGTCCCATGGTGGCGTTCTTCATGTGCAGCACAAAGTTGGCGCTGTCATCGATGCTGCCAGCCATGTTCTTGTTGTTGTTCAACTTCTTTTCGTGCATCAGAGTGGCGGAGATGGGAACCTGCAGCTGCTGGAACTTGTGTTGGCCACCATCAACTGCATTCAAGTCATTGATGGGCATGGGGCACATGCCGTAGTGATGATGCGCCGCAGCATTGCCTTGATGTGGTGCGGTGTACGTGTTGGGGAAGGTGGAGTGAATGCCCAGGGAGCAGGGATGATGCTGCAGACGCGACATGTAATCCTCATCGCAGAAAGTCTTTTGATACTCGCGTTCCTTGCGGCCCAGCGCTGAGTTGCCCCACAGTCCACCCTTAAGATACTCGCGTATCTTGTGACGGCAACGATACAGTACCAAAGCCAAAGCGGTAATTGTGGCAGCTGAACCAACCAAGAGAGCACCAATTAAAGCCTGCTTGCGTGGATCGGTGTGTGAGCAACCCATGAGTGTGGGATTCAGATGTTTCAGTGCTTCGCCACGCAGACGTTCGGGGAACTCGCAAAGCAATTCTGACAGTTGATCCTCTTGGGTGGCATTTTTGGCAATCAGCAAATTACGCAGCCACATCACACGGCAATCGCAGGACAGTGGGTTCTCCGACAGATCTAAGGTGGTCAAATCCTTCCAGGGGAAGAGTCCCTCAGCCAGCGAAGTCAAGGCGTTTGCCTTCAGCGCCACATGACGCAGATGAGGCAATCCGCTGAGTGCTCCTTCTTGCACTTCAACAAGCATTTTGTTGGACGACAAATTCAGATACTCGAGATTGGCGTTGGCAGCAAAGGCACCAGTCATAACACGCTTCAGTTTCAGTGCTCCATTGATGTCCAGACGCTTGAGCTGCTTCAGACCAACAAAGGCGCCTTCGCTAATCAGTTCAAAGTCGTTTTGGCCCAAGGAGAGCTGCTCCAGACGCACTAAGTGGCTCAAACCCACGGAGGGAATGCGTGCCAAGCGATTGTCGGACAGATCCAAGACGCGCAGTTCTTCGAGACCCAAGAAACTGTCGTGCGAAATGTTCTGCAGGCTGGCGCCCTTCAGTTCCAAGCGTGTCAGACCCTTCAGATCTTGGAAAGCACCCGATTGAATGGTCATCAGCGAGTTCATGCCGAGGAACAGTTCAGCCAAGCTGGGCATGGCCTGAAAGATGACGGGATCTGGCACCGAAGTCAACGCATTGTCATCCAGATACAAAATGCGCAGCTGCTTCAGACCATCAAATGCCTTGGGATCCAGATAACCAATGCGATTCTCGCCCAAATTCAATTCCTCAATCTTTAGCAGTGGCGAGAATGTGCCCTGATGCAGTTCGGAGATGAGATTACCACGCAGATTCAACACGGTGACAGCAGAGAGACCGATGAAGGTCTTGTTGCTAATCTGACCGATTTTATTGTGATTCAAATGCACCTCTTGCAGTTTCTTCTGGTATGCGAAAGTGCGCTGAGGAATGGTCATCAGATGATTCTGCGATAGATCCAAGAATGTCAATTCCGCATAAAATTGAATGGATGAATCGATGGTCTTGATTTTGTTGTTCTTAATGACCAGTCGCTGGATCGAGGGATTCAATGCAATGGGCAACACATCCAGCTGCCCCTCACCGCATTGCACCACAAGGGTGTTATCATCGCACTGGCAGCCAGGTGGGCAATTAGCCAGCGCCTCTGTTTGGCTGCCCATCAAGATGATGCAGATGCAGCTGCAGATGCAGATCAACTGTTGAAGTAATTTTTGCTGCATTTTGTATTGTTTCTTCTTTCTGTTTGTTGTTTGTAAGCGCCTTCTGGCGTCGATTTACGTTTTGCGGTTAATTTCGACGTTTAAACGTAGGTGTGTGTGTTGGTGTGTATGTGTGTGTGTTGACTGCTTTTAGTTGTCCATAATGCTAAGGGGCGAAAGAGAAGAAGGAAAAACTTCAGATTAGCTTGATGGAACTATTTATATGTGTTGCTTCGGTTGCAGTTTCAATTTATTACATCTCAAAATTGTGTTGTGTTATTTTTAGCTTTGCTTTCAAATTTATTTTTAATAGCAACTCAACTATTTATGGAAATTCATAAAACAAAATTTTATATTTCTTTTCTGTAAATCTTCTTATTTAACATTTCTTTAAATTATTTAAACCAAAATGTAATATTTCAAACAATATTGTAAAATATGTGCAAACATATCAAAAACAGATATTTTTGCATGAATATAATTTCAAATAAAATGTGAAAAATTCTATTTTGTATAGAACGTGAGAAATTCCATATTTACAAAATATTTTACTGTTGGGTTATATTTCACAATTTTGCAACATTTAACACACACTTTTTATTCTTTTCACTCAACTTACCTTTTTGTCTTTGAAATATGTGAAGCAACAATTTGTTGAAGCAGCTCGTTGATGATTTTCAAATTATAAAATTAAAATGAAAATGTTGTTTGGTGTTTCTTTGTATTTTGTTCAACCAATTTTTGTTCACTGCACTTTTGATGATTTTGTTTTGGAAACTTAAAAATTTCACATGCAGCTAATAAATTTTATTTAGCCAATTCATAACATTTTTTCGTTTTTTGTGTTTTAAATAAAAATATTTCGTTTGTAAACTGTGTGTGTTGTGTTTTTATATTTTGTATTTAGTTTGTTATATTTGTGCGTTTTTGATATTATGAAAATCGTGCGCGATAATCCAGTGGCTCGCTTTGCTGCACGCTTCAAGTTGTTGTCACACGGCGTTTTGCTATTTTACGTTCTTTTTGCGATGTATTTGGACATTTGTTTTGCCCAAGAGCAGAGAGAAACAGTCGGTGCTTGGCTTGGTGTACAACCGAACACGACGAAGCAACGAACTACACTGATTTTACTGAGCACAGAGCTCATTGACGATACCTCGGTTCGACTGTTTTCCGTACGACAAAACCGACAGCTGCAGGCAGGCGTAAATAATCCACGACACACGGCCTTGCATTGTGGCAACGAGATACACAGAGAGCGAGCAATAGAGAGACAGAGAGAGAGAGAGAGAGAGAGAGCGAGTCATAGAGTGGTGCTCAGATAAACGCAGCTGAGAGCAAAACTGGTTTTGAGTTCACACAAATGCTAGCTAGATAAAGCAGTAGAGAGCATTTTTGAAGATGGAGAGAGACACAAATGAGAGTGAGTAGAATTCACTCAAGGAAACTCACTCATTTATCTGAAGCCACCCGACTCTTGTGTTTCGGCTGTTGCAATTGCAACATGCGGCACAGTTGAGGCCAGGCAGCCATCAACATAAACACGGCTAAAATGCTGCGAGTTTATGTGGCCAAAACCATAAAAAGAAATAAACGCTAAGTACTCGCCAAAATTTGTTGGCGAATTAAAAGCAAACTCACGTCAAACTAAAGCACTTGGCACAATTAAGACGTAACACGAGAGACGAGAGTATGTAGGTGGCGGCCGACAAAAAATAACAATTTCATTAGAAAAATCAACACAGAAATCAACTCAAGTAGCATTAAAATTGAAGAGGACATCGCTTAGTGTGGTTTATGCTATTTAAATGTAGCACTTGAGCGCAAAAAATGTTTCCCACTCTGGTCTAGTAATTGATATGCTGTATGGATAAAGTATCTTCTGGATACCCAGGACACTCACTTGACGCAATGTGGTGGTAATCGAAAACAACTTCAAATAGTCTTCAAATAGTTTGCTAGCTGATCCTGCGCTGCGCTGTTGCTGTAAAGTGTTAAACATTCAAGTGCTGAAAACCTTTATTTTTTACTTACTTCGGCATAAACACATGACACGAGAAGGGGGGAAATAGCAAATAGTTATTTATAGTGTCATTTGATACTTGGGACATGCCTGTCCATTGCTTTGCTCGATGCATTTTTGAGTTATAACCCAGGCGAGCGAGGCTGCCGAGATGCAGAGATACAGATACAGCCACAACTATATAGATAGAGATACAAATACTACGTGCTGTTGGGGAAAAATACGTTGTATGCAGAGACCGTTAAACTATTTACAAACACACATACACACACGCACAACAACAGTGACAACAAGAAAATCAACTATAAATGGCCATAACTTTGTGCCAACATGCCGAACGAGTTGTTGGGCTGTTGTATCTAGTGTGGTGTGGCATGCCTCGTGTGTGTGTGTGTCTGTGTGTGTGCTTTTTGGGAGGTTTTTGTTGGTATTTGAACGAATGCATAACTTGCATATTTTTCCCATCTCTGCATATCTGAGCAAAAGTATGCCAAATATTGGTTGGCTGCGTGTCTCTGCTATGGAAAATCTCGGCAGTTTGTTGTCCCACAATTGCAAATACACAAATATATCTAAATCTACATTTGGCATGTCCTGTCCTGGCTCCTCTCCTACTCTCTCAGTCCACACAGTAACCAATAATTATTTTTGTCTGTCGTCTGAAATCGTTGCCCAAACTCTGCGGTTACCAACGCAAAGTGTAAAGTAATTTATTTCATTTATGCCCAAAGAAATTGATGCGGCTTCAAATGCAATAAATATGAACAAAAAGAAATACAACTAAAACTGTTAATAGCATTGTCACTTCAATACATAAATCTCTGCTTATAAATCATACGCAGTTTATGGAAATATGCAGAGAGTAGAAATTGAAGCACAGTAAAAATATATATAAAACATTATTAAGTATTCATTGATATACCTTTAATTGAATTTCATTATTAAGTCTCTCACTTCGAAAATGATCTCTTAAAATATTCATGAAAAAAGAAAAATAAATGTTTTACTTGCATTTCAGCAAAATATTTAATTTACTATTAACAATAAAATAACTTTTGGTGTACTTCATTATAAAAATTTCTTCTCTAAAAATGATTCCTTCTCTATTAGATAACTCTTCGAATTAAAGTAAGGCATACTATATGCTCTACTGTATATAATCTAGGTAGAGAAAAGAGATCTGCCACATTTAAATTAAAATATATCACTTACCCTCAATCATTTTATTCTGCCATCTTTGACAACATAATTGCAATAATTATTTGTAAATTTTGAAAGTTTGTACCTATAGAAAAAAAAAAAGAGGGAATTGTTATAAAGGTTGCAGCAATTATGTCTTAATGACAACGGCAGCTTGCCGCTTGCCACTTGCCACATAGGAAACAACTGTCTCATAACTAATTACAACTCGCTCCATAAAACTTTGCACAATTTCCGTGGTGCATACAAAACAAAAACGAAAAAAAAGCGATTGAAATAGAAATAAAACCAGAAATGCACCGCAGCAGCAACTAAAGTGGTGCTAGATCTAAATCTAATGCCACAAATAGTTGTAGCAGGTGTACATTAAGTATTTGTTTTCGGGCTCTCACGTTACACATACCGTCAAAGCACAACTCGGGGCAATACTCTTTCGTCTCTCGTCTCTTTTGCCCCTCTTGCCACTCGAGCTTGTAGCAAGTATACCGAGTGGCAACGTCACTTTTGACGGGACTTTCAATTTGCGACAATGTGTGAGAATTTCTTGGCAATAAATTTTAACAACATTTGACGCAAGTTTCTTTTGTGTGGCAACAACAAGAAACAAAAAACACAAAAATAAAGGGTAAGGTAAGGTAATCGCAACTAAACAATAACTGGAAATGTTTGTTTTCGTTTCGCTATGAAAATTGTTTAGTAAAATGCTAAAAGCACTTAAACAATTAGAGAGATTTTTTCTCGGGGGACGCCAGCCGTGTGTAATTAGGTAAAACACAACTACCGTTGCATTCGACAAAGCATAAATGCAAATAATGCATAGACAATGACTTCAAATGCAGCCAAGCCAACAGGCGAAACAACAGCAACAACAACAGCAACAGCACCGAAAACAACAGCAACAACATCTGGCAAACAACAAGCAACGAGGCACTTTTAAGCAAACATTAACGAAGGGCGAGGTAACTTATGGGAACGCTTAAAGTGACCAGCCATCCATCCAAATCGTCAGGCCAAAAGCAGATGGATTCTTGACTAAGAGATGCCCTGTAAAGTAACTTTTAATGTGGACTTATATGAATACGAGTATGAAGATTATCTTTTTAAATGTGTGCTTTTCAGAAAACTTAAAGACTTGGTTATTACAGTTTCATATTGATTTAGAATCTGACATTCGCATGTTGTGTGAAACGAATTCTAAAACATTTTTATTTAAGGATTCAGAATATCTAATGGATTTAGAACTTGATAAGAAAATTTGTATAATAATAATACATGGTTTAAAATGACGTCTTTGTATTTGAAAGAAATATTTTTATGGATTATCTATATTTATTATTAAATTTCACAACCTGCAATATTAAAAATGGATTTTTCCATATTGTTTCAACTTAAGAATACAGCAACAAATATTATAAATGCATATAAATTTATTACATATTAAGGAATTTATTAATTAAAATACTATTATTATTTTATACGTGGCGATTATTTACAAAGTTAGCTTCAAAATCCCTAAAGCCTAATCCCAAACTTCCTTTGTCTTCCGCTCTATCCATTTTATTTACTTTTCATCCCAGGGTATTCATAACATATCATTGCAGCTGCGCATGCGCCGCGAGCCATGGACGTTGCCGTCCGTCTTGATGTTGTTGGTTTATTAGAGCCGTTGTCTTAACAAGAAACTTGTTAGTTGCAACGGGTTAACAGCTAACAAATAAAATGAGGAAAATCTTTGTTTGCGCGTCGCGACGACTTTGCCTCATCTCTCGACTTGCGTCGTCTCGTCAGTCGGTCGGTCACTTTGAACATACAATATATATTTTTCAGCTGCCGTCTTTGCCCAAGCCTATTTGTCAGTATTTAGGCAAACATTTTAACAAGCTCTGTTCGGAATCCTAGACACAAAACGAACCAAAGTCAAAGAGTCGTAGACTCAGTTCCGGTGTCAGTGTGGACCATGTTAAATGCAACTTCCGCACCTCTATTCTCTGCTCTGTGTTCTGTGCCCATTTCCTATGGCACATTGTCTTCAATCCAATAAAATATCAATTGACTCGCAATTAATCATATTCCAAATGTGCAAGGGCCAGTTAGTAGTAGAATGGTAGCTAAAGAATTGTTTCTCGTATCCATTGCAATCTGGGCAACCGGAAAAAGTCTCATTGTGCTATTGTATTGCGAGCATTGTACTTACTTCACTTCTTATTTTCCTACCATTTTTCTCTTCACACTTTTTTCTCTCTGCATTCTTACCTCCGCTTTAAAGACGTCCTCTGGTGCTACTCGTTTTTAGAGAAATCACAATAAATAATGAATCAAAAAATGAGCGTTAAATGCAATACAAGACAGAGAAAGAGCGAGCAAGCGAGAGAAGTAGGAAAGGAAGCCTGACGGACTGACAACAACAAAAAGCAGCAACGGAAGTGAGTACACAATGGACCAAAGACCTCGACACACAATGGAGCTCAAAGACTGCGTATATCGTATGCTATGCCTACCCCCTGCTAAAGGTTAAGTTTAAATCGATGGCATGAAAAGTAAGTAAATACCTTGCCCATACCTTACTCTGTCAGTACTACAATCTCAGTTTGCGTCTGTGATTGCTTTAAAGGTAGCTGACCGTTTGCTGACTTGTGATATTTTTCCTCTGTCTTTTTGTCTGTCTACCCATTCAAGTTGTTTGTGTTGTGTGTTGTATGTTGAAGTTGAGCTTTGCTAATGCATCGCAGCAGGGTGGGAACCGAAAGCGTCATCATCAAGTGTGTGGCATTTGAGGAGAGATCACAGAAGCTCTTCACATAAAAACAGTAAGCAGACTTTCAGTACTTATGTTAAGCCCTGAATACTTTACAGAATTATGATGAGCACACATACATATCAAAAGCGACCGCTACATGAAAATTCACAGAACGTTCAAAGAATGCTCCAAAAAGTAGAGCACATACTTTAATCATATGTCATTTTAGACTTTAATCTAATTAAGCGAAAAGCTTAAATATAGAATTAGAAGAGGAAAACTAATAAGTTAACAAAATTAAAAATCTGAACTTATGTTAGGCCAATAGTAACAAATGGAAGGATAAATAAATTTGAAATTTAAGTTACAGGGCTAGTATATGTTTATTCTATATACTGTGTAAATACTACAATGTTATTATATAGCATATAATATATACTACAAATATATACTAAAGCTTTAAATTAAATTTCAAACAAAAAATTCCAATCGATGACCGATTAAACGATTCTCAACAGCTCTGTTCTATTTGTTTTTATTTTTATTATTTAACAGAATTGGAATTTTCTGTTTTTTTTTCTTTCTTATAAACTGTGCTTATCATTTAAATGGCGTGCGATAACTCTTCTTTTATAACTTTCCTATAGCTTGTAATCGATCCGTGCCTAAAATCCAACTTAATAGAAACCACTTTGCATATTGGAGAGCTGCGAGATCTAGATACTTAACTCATCTTTGGCAGCTTGAAGAACTCACTTTCTTTGCTCAAAAGTTCCGCCCATATCGAAAGACACACACACATACACACCTCACAAGATCAGCCCACACTTTTGTTTTCCGTTGAACTGTGACTCATAAGAAAAACTAAAACTGAACTCCAAGCGAACCTACACCTGATGCTTCAACTGATAATTTCAGTGTGAAATTGAAGATACTCTCGGGGAAATGAGAAACTTAGATTTCGAAACGATTAGGCCGCACAACATGCCTTTTACCACCACTTGTAACCCCAGCACAAAAATTAAGTTCAAATCTTGGGCAATTCCAATGAAATGAAAAACTGAGGCGCCAGTCGAAGATCTTTTAGTTTTTTTCCAATGAAAACACAAGTTGACCACAGGAGTGTGCGCGCCATATAATTACCTTTGAGAGAAACTAACAGAAAACAAAAGCTGGAGAATGTCTTGGAGGCATATTAACATTGGATTCAATTAATAAATGACGTTAACGTGCTGTCAAAATATGAAATTGTTGTTGATGATGCAGTGCCATGTGAAGCCAGCATGTGGCACCAAAAAAAAAACAAAAAAGCCAATGCGTCTCTTCTCTGTGTGAGATACCAAAAACGAAATAAAACGAAAACGTAAGAGAGGCTCAGACTTTGGCTGTGGCACGCAAAGTGCAAGCTGATACCGTAGACTTCATAAATTATAATTTGCTGGGGCTTGGGTCATAAATAGCCGGCAGCAGCCTTAAAACCTGGACACTTGACTACCGATTATAATCAATCTTTGAGATAGATTTGCTATAGACCAGACCAGACCAGACCAAACTCAACCAGACCACAGACAGGGAAATGATGAGACTAAGCTTAAGACTGATCACGCAATGCACTCGCATAGCTGGCCCCCCAATCAGTTTCGTATGTCCAGGCTGTGAACACTTGAATGTTACATGTGTCCATGTCCAGTCAGTCGCTGCTTCGCTACGCCAAGAACACAAACGAACAAACGATCCTTGCTTCGTCCGGTCGCCTGTCCATCGATCTCTACAAGTATGCAAAACAAAAAAAAAAAGAAGAATTCTTTATGCAAACATGTGTCTCCGCATTGTCTGTGCCTGACTGCGACACGCATTTATCAGGCGGCATTTATCACGATGATGATGATGAGGTGGACGATGACCAAGACGAAGCAACCAAGCAAGCGACCAAGACTGGCATATCAAGTTGCATTTGCAGTTGCAGTTACAATGTTGTCTCTGGCCACAGCCTGTTCTGGCTCATGATTTGTTTTTGCTCTGCTGTTCAGATAACTCAAATGCGATATGCGTATCTCATAGATTATATTTGCTGCATGTCAGTTGCCTTTTTTCCATTTTTTTTTGTTTGTTGCTTTTCTTCTCTTCTATTTTTGGCATGAGCGCCGCGTAGTATTCAATTTAGCATTGCGTAGTATAAACAAATTTCTGGCTTTTCCGGCCACACGTTCGTTAAGCCATCGACGACTGTGTTTTGCGTTTTGTCTAAACAAATCTCTCATTGATAATTTTGCATAAATTATGCGCGCGAAATTAAATGAGCATTGCAATTACAACAACGTTCCAGGATCTGCACAGCGAGAATTGAATGGGTAAATAAAATACCATAAGACTTCTACGCACATCTGTTTGTGATTTGAGTTTTCCGGTCCAAGATATGCAAATATTTTGCAGATAATCAGAAGGTAATAAGAATGCGTGTAGTCTGCTATAATATGCAAGCAATTACAGAAACAAATAACCATTTAAAATTAAAGCATCGGAAACAAATTAAATTTAGAGAAGAAATTTCGATAATTAAGAAGAACAATTGTATGCTTTCAAGTTTAATTTCATTTACTTAAATTATTTGTGTTCATCTGCATTTGAAATGTAAGCATAATAAAATAATTCAAATAATAATAATAAAATTCTTTTAAAATAATATTTACAAATAAAAATTTAATTAAAAAACATTTAACCTTGGTGATGTTTCACCAATAAAATCAGAAAAAGAACAAATTCGTAATTTCAACAACCATTGCAAAAGTACGAATTAATTAATACCATAAACTCCCTAAACTCTTTATAAATGAATTTTCAAAAAAAAATTTTTAAGCTGACAGCTAAGCGAAGTTGCAAGTCTTTATTAATTAAAAAAAATACACGAGCGCACTTAAACAAGTTTATTAAAAAATAAGCTGCATAGCTGTTCTGCACACCTGTAGTCTTAAATTATAAATTCGAAATTTGACTTAATTGTATTTAATCAAATCAGTAACGCAGGTCAAGGCGTCACTTAAAGTCAAGTTTGCAGCTAAGCTTGAGTGAGATTTCAGAGGCAATCCTGCAGCTCATAATGGGTGTCAAGTGGCATTAGGTAAGTCAAGCGATTCGCGTCAGAAAGTCTTCTTTTTTTTTGTTTTGACTTTTTTTTGTGGCATCTCTCCATAGACGTATCTCGTTTAACCCGTTGCGGAACGCAAGTCAGCGACAGAAGCGCAGGTTAGCGTAAAAATTCAAAGCCGACTGGGCAAAACAGCGAACTGAGAAGGTGATAGCGGAGAGATTTGGTGAGGGGAAAAGAGAGCAGCACATCCTCGACGGCAGTGATGCGTGTGTAAACATAGCCCAAAGGCAAGCCGCACACAAAACGCAACTCAAAGATACAGATACAGGTCGAGTGTCTGGGACTGAGGCAGCGACTGAGACTAGGCGCAATACACCAGCAGACCATCAGAGCAGGGTCTGGGCCTGGGTATGGGTCTGGGCAGGTGTGTTTCTCACGCAACGAAAAACAGAAGGCAAAGGAACGAAGGAAGGCAGCAAAAACGCTGGCAACAACGTCCACGTCCAGGCTTCAGTTTCAAAGTGTGGCAACGTGTGGTAATTTTTTGACCGCCGGCTAGCTGCCACACAGCGCCACACATACGCCTGGCTGACTTCAACTACATACAACAGAGGAGCTGCTCCCCAAGTTTCAACTTCAACTTGCCACAGCTTAGCATCCACATCCAGGTCTCAACTACAGCATCAGCTTCAGCTCATTTCGCCAGTGATTCGGAAATGCGTTTGGCTCTCTCTGGTTTGGCATTATGTATTTTGCTAGAGCTCGAGCTGAGTTTGAGTTTCCCGCAGCCCTTTGCCACATTTTGATGGCATAAATCAAATGGGAAAATAATTACACTGCGGCTGCCGGTTGCTGGTTGCTGGCTGCAGCAATTTGCACGTGTATTCCCGTATTCATTTCTAGCTGCTTTTTGCTGACTGTTTTAAATCGTAGCAAAATGCTAGCCAACTTGCAATTATATACTTGCTGAGGGTGATTGGTAAAGCCGCGTGTTTCTCGCTGCAGCTTATCATTTAATACGCATCTCTCACACACTCAGAACAAAACGAGTAAGAAAGATACACTTGAGTGTGCTTGACTGTGAAATACCCGCTACCCACTTTGAATGCTACCAAAAGACTGAGGTATAAATAAACAAATATACCAAATTAATATACCGAAAACTACTAAATTATATAGCCACCCATATTCAATAGAATTAAATCAATGTAATACCACATTCTAAAAACATTTCATATTAATCTACCGAATAAATACTGAATACTGAATAGAAGCGAAACAGTGATGTATTATTCTAAAAACATTCCAAATTTAAATACCAAAAAATATACCGAAAACTATGCCTGGTATAGAGTTAAAAATATACCATACTCTCAACCAATCAAATCAGACCCGACTGCAGCACTTATCATACCCTACCATCCTATAGGTATGGGTATGGGCTTAAAAAAGGTTCCTCTTTAATTGTAGTCTTCGGTATCAGCAAACAGGATACAAAGTTGCGGTTACAACTTGCTCTCAGTCTTTGGCATAGGCTGACTTTTGATTATGGCTTTTGCGTATTTGGCGCTGCATAAAGCGTATCTTTAAGTTAATATTTCTTTTACGGTAGGCTGAACCCAGCTCACTTATTGTTTGTTTGCAAAAATATTATACTTTGCACTTCGATAGAGAATAGTCATGGGAATTCTTGGCAACTTATCTTGATAAATATGCTTGTTTTGATGCTGCACAACAATTATGCAAAGCCAAAACCCATTTGTAAATCCTTTAAATATTTTTAATATGAAATGTTATTCAAAAATTAATAACCACTCAGCAGCAGCTGTCAATATTAATATTCAGGCACACACTACAGAAAATCAGATATTTTGATGCAATTCAATTCCTGAAATATTTGAAAGCACTTGCATGTATCCAATAGTCGTATTCTGGCCATTAAAATCACATTAAAGCACGAATCAAATGCGTTAATACCGCACATAATTGCAGCTCATTTGTGCCTTAATTAAAATGTAATAAATAAATAGCAATGAAATCGTTGAGCCGTTAATAAATCATTCCGTTCTTGCTGAATTCGATTCGACGTACTCGTAAATGAAAGAATTTTACGATTATCTGAAAACAAATTTATCCAATCAAAACAAAACGCGATGAGGCCACAAGATATAAAGAGATATAACGATTTGCCTAACTGTAGATATGAATGTTCGTGTTGTTCTTTTCACAGAATCAATTCCCAGCTGGTTGCAGTCAGTTTGTCGCCAACGGACTACAACTTATTTCAATTTTTATTATAATCAAAAACGCTGACAATGCACATTAAAGAAAAAGGAATCAAAAGGTGCATCGCAGTGGGTTTCCTTTTCTCTCTTTCTCCCCCTCTCTGTATCAGAAGAAAGATCATTCAACGAAAGAACCTCAGCAAGTGAAAATTTATAGAAGTCAACGCAGTCAGCGGAGGGAGCATTTATCTTTCATTAGAAAATTAGAATCTACGTGTGGCACACACACACTTGTACACACACACACAATCAATGACCACAATCTTCAGGTTAAGATTTTTGGGTTTGGTCTTTTTCTTTGAGCCAATTGATTTCATTTTGGGCGACAGCAACGAAAAACCAAGTTGGGATCATAAACATGCGTTTTATGTGATTCTGTGAAAATGCTCAACAAAAAACTCAAAACTGAAACTGAATCTCGGACGCAAGTCACAAAGATTTATGTGTGTCCTGAGATTGTTTTGTAAATGCTGCGACAAGTTTTAAAACTAGTTGAAACTCCCTATCTGTATACATATATCCTTGCTGTAGGTCCACTTAGCTATTTCATTATAAATTAAATTGTTATCGCAACAACTTAATCATGCCATAAAGCTGACTGACCATTGCTTGCCCCTCGCTCTCCTCGCTCAGCCTCTCACTCTGTGTGGCAGCAACAAGAGCAGCAGCAGTGGCAACTTGATTCGCTCTTATCTCAATTTGAAATTTGTTAATTGCCGCGCACTTCAAGTACTTAGTTTATCTTTTAGGTCTTCATCTGCTGCTTTTTATTTTTATTTATTTTTTGCTCGTTGCCTTTTTGCTTTTTTTTTTTTTGTTGGTATTTTGGTGTTTTTTGTGTTTTAATGCGTGTTCTAAATGACTTTTAAATGCTTTCAAGTGTAATAAAGTTGTTCGCCTGCCATTGCGTAATGAGTTATTTTTCTTAGTGTGCCACATTTGGTGGCAATCTGCGTCTTGGCATCGCTGCTTTAGTGCGCCAGAGACACATTTTAATTAATTCTTGTTAGAGGAAAACGCAGCTCAAAGGCTAATAGACAACAAAGTGCCGAGATCACCAAAGGTGCTTTTTGATGGCGCCTTAGAAAGTTCTGCGGCTGCTTCTGTTGCTACTGCTCCTCAACTGGGTCAAGATGCGGCAATTATAAACTGCGAATTTTGGCAAGTTAATTACTTTTTGTGCAAGAGGAGAACACTTGTTTTAATGCGCAAAATTGTAAATAAATTCTAAGGAAAAATGATTCATATTTAAATATTTTTAGAGCTATTTCATCGAGTACTTCGATGTGCCTACTAAAAATGCCAATTTAAGAATTTAAAATTTGTTTAATATTTTTATAATAAAATTCAATCATTCCAAACAAAAGAAGAACACTTCTCTTAATGCGTATGAACAAATTTAAATAAATTCTTAAGAAATATGATTCATATATTAAAATTATATACTAATTGTCTATTTAATACAAAATCTGTTTGTGCCATATTTGAGATATCATATCCTTGAAGATAATGCAAACAAAAAGTTCGTTTCATACTTTGTCTTAATGTGTAGTTTAAAATATATTCTTCAGAAAAATAATTCTTACTACTTTTTAGAACTAATGAGACAGCAAGTTTGCAAGGTTCTTTCATTTTTTTTAACAATTCATTTTTAATTGAACACTGAATAAAAATGTCTTAATTTCATATTCCAATCATAGCTGCAAGCAGCTGCTTCATATGCGTTTTAATTGAGTCACAAAATATTGATATCTTATTAAGGCTTAAGTGATCGAGATGTTAAAGTCAGAAAATGAAGTTGCTGAACGACAGTTCAATCTGGCTGCAACTGTTGAACAAGCGATCGGCGCGACGGCGTCGAAATAAACATGTTAAAAGGGCGAATCGAACGTGAAATGTAAACTTGCCTCTCTATGCTATGCTAAATAGCCGACAATAAATCAAAAATTTTACGATATTAAAAGCGAAGAGAAGCGTGTAGCGTACGCACAGCTGCCACGCGGAGACCTTGAAGTTCAAAGGAGAGCAGGCAAAAACCAAAAAAAAATATAAGAAGAAACCAAAAGCCAATATTATTATACTTATGTATTTCTGATATACAAGGCATAAAATATCAGCTGGAAAGTGCTGACAGGCCGCGCGGTTCGATGCACACACAAAAAGCTACCAAGGATGAGGGTAGAAATCGAAGATGAACCAGAACCCGAACCAGAACCAGAATGCCACGAATAAGCGCACTAAATTATTGGTAGGTAAAGGCCCTGACAATTCAATGCAAGGCCCATAAGGAAATGCTCGTAATACGACGATGTCTGTGTGTCCAAGAGGCTATGAAAATTTATGCAGCATGGCAGCGAAATACTGAAGAGAGGGGAGGCAATGATGTGAAGGGAAATATTAGTCGTAGAGTAGGCAAAAGGCAAAAGCAAAAGCAAAAGTCCTCAAAATCGACGACATGCACATGTGGCATCGAGTGCATTGCTGTTTGGTAATCCGTAAAAAATGATGTCATAATAAATTGTAATTTATGAGCGCAATGCACTCCACTCGCTGCCTTCCTCTCCCTCTCTCTCTCCCTCTCTATTCATCTATTTCTAGCTAGGAGCTGCAGCAAGTTGAAGTCAGGGAATCCGGCTAGCGACAAGTTAGGCCGTCTCGTTGACAGATGAAGGTTCGTTTCATGAGAGTCTGATGAAGCCATTATGATGACTTAAGCCGAACGCTTTTCTACACGATTAATTATATCAGAAGAAAACCGAACGGCACAGGAGAAATAAAGATAGATAGCGCTGGCTGCATTTGGGCATATTTATAAAAATACCTGGCGATCTGTCTGTCAGCTAGTAGCTAGTCAAAGACTTCGGTTTCCTGTGCGCCAGTTCCATAAAACAAATGTCAACTTTTATGCTTCAATGGCCTGGGAAATGACAGACTGGCAGGCTAGAGAAGGGAGGCAGTCAGGCAGTCAGGTCGCTGTCTTAACAAGCTGACAAATAGATAAAGTGCAGTCAAGTTTTCTTCATCGTTTATAAGTAGCTACTACTGCCTTGTTGGTTGTTGTTCTTCCGAGTTGATGTATCGGCTGGTTGTTTTGATCTGACATTCGACTATTTAGTATGCAAATGTATGATTATGTCTAACGAACTGACAGCCAACCTGAAGAAAGAGAGCGACAACACATTGTAGCGGAAGGTAGATAGTTCAGAGCAGAGAGTAAGATCTGTTCTCAGATGTGTGGGTAAAGTTCAAAAATATTTTGGAAAACTTTCTTTTGTTCTAGCGCTTTTAAGATAAGTTTCTTGCCTTTCTTCTCTAACCTGTAAATTAGCGTTAGCTATAAAAATATATATAATCTCTAAAAGAATTAGAACAGAATATATGTAAAATGTTTGAAAAGAATAAAAATAAATAAATAAAATAAATTAATATTGATTTGTTTCTTTCAAGAAAAAAGAGAATAGATTAAAGACAATTATAATATTCAAAGAGCAGAAGTATCTCCAAATCAATAATATGGAAATGGATAAAATAATGGAAGATAAATAATTGAGAAATTAATAAATAATACTTAATGTGGAATTGTATAGAATAGTGTTAAATAAATAATTAATAAATAAATATATACGATTAAGTAAGAAATTAAAATTAATTTAACTAACAATAAAGTGAAGTTTATTATTTAATCGGAGAAACCCCTACAATAAATACCACACGATTAACAACAAATATTCCCAAAAACTGTTTTTTTTTTGTATATTACCAGCAAATTCCGCCCATTTTAAGAACAGGAAATTAAGCAATTTCACGCCTAATGCAGCATTTAAACGACAATGTTCGAAAACAATAAATATAAAGTGGCTTTAATTAAAAATTACAATTTAATTCAACGAAAAATTCGGAAAAACTACCGCCGCATCTTAGTCAGATGGAGGGGAAGAACTTTGAGGCGGAGTGAGACGGAAGCTAATATAAACATTTCTTGTTGGAAAAACGGCCAAATGCCAGCAGCATTGAAGCATAACAAACATTTTAATCATGGCAAGCATGCAGACAGACAGAAAGTATCTGTCAGATACTCGACGACAACAATACGCAACTGAATGCTGCAGCTCATTAGCGCCTGGCGACTGTGACAGCGACGAAGCGCAACGAGGAGCAGCGACAAATGCAACGAATGCAACGCCGGAAATCAATTTCCCCCCGCCGACGCGACGTTTTCTAACAAACTGTCATAGGCACAATGCTCGCAGTACCGTTTGGAGAAAATATGAGGTTTTTATTTTTGGGTTTTCTAACAACAACAGTTACAACAACAACAACAACAACAACAGTTGCATAATCAATGTGTCGCCCCGCTGGTGAAAGGGTAAGCACGCATTCACGCCTGCGCAGTGGAGCAACGCACCCCGCTGACTCCCCCTAGGGAGGGGGAAGAGGAGAGGCGTCAAATTTATGAGCCGACAATATTTAGCAGACAGTGTAGTAGAGTGTAGAGAAGGTGTGCGCCAGAGCAATTTCTACAATTTAAACGACTTTCAAATTGAATTGTTATGCATTTTAAATTAAAGAAAATTTTCGTTGAAATTTCTGTACAAGAATGTTTCGAATGGAGATCAAATTAAATAAAAGTCAATTTATGGTCGAGTAACGATGTGTGGTTGGCTCTTGTTTCCATTGGGAAGGGGGGAGGGGAGGATAAAGAAAGGACCACCAGGATGATGCGTTCAGCCAGCAGATAAGATGAAGCCACTTAAATTTAGTTGTTCTCTTTGTTGTTGACGGGCCAGCATTTCAGGCAATGTATTTGTTATTTTCATTTTTTTTTTTTGTATTTTTTTGGTTCCTTGGCCGTTTATTGTTTGCGCGCGAGCAACGAACAAAAGCTAAAATTGAAAATTGTTAAAATACACACACACAGACAGAGAGAAACATCCATCGAGCTACTTTCTTTTCTATCGTGTCTGTATTATTCTTGGCCTTTTTGCCTGGTTTACTTTCCTTTCCTCCTCGATAGGTTTTTTTTTTGTATTTTTTTGGCATCGCAAACAATGTGCAAGACGCCAATAAATAAGCACAGAGAAGGTTTTTTTTTATTTTGGACACTGGACACAATGTAGGACGAGCACGTCGTAGATGTCGAGGAATGTGCTGCTGCTGCTGTTTGTTTGTTTGTTTGTGCTTGAAAATGGTTTTAATTGTTGTTGAATTTTTCCTTCTTCCCCTTCCAGGAGCTGTGGTGGTCTCCTTATATTGGCTCTCGCACATTGTTGACCAAATATAATAAGATAGCCGCATGCTGGCTGCGTCATTTGAGTGTGTGTATGTGTGTGTTATTTTGGTTTGTTTTGGCTAAAAGTAAATTAAGTGCCAATGTTAATGGCAGTTATGGCCGGCATCTGGATCAGGATCTCGGCAGACAAACAAAGCTGGCCATTTGGGTGTCTTAATGTTGCAGTAATAATAGCTAAAAGTGTGTATTGTACTTGGGAGATAGTAGCTTAAGATTTATAGCTCAGTCACACAACACAATTACTCTCTACGCACAGCTGAAACTAAATGGAAAAGAGTGGGAAATGTGTCGTGGCACTATTAGATGATCCAAATATCATGGGAAGAGACTAGAATTCAACTTAAATTCTATCAAAATAAATCATTCAAATTCAATTAGGCAATATAATATTAATTTACTTTTTATATAGCAAGTAAAAACTCAATTACTGATCTAATAAAAAGTGAGCGTAGCTCAAAGTCAATTAAGAATTTGCAATTTTGAACGAGAAACCAAGTCAGAAATAAGTCTTATGAAAGTATCCCATAACTCCAAAGTCAGCTTCGTCATAATCTGCAGCCAAATCAAAGAACTGCAATGAAAATTCGCTTTTTAACTGATTTAAAATGCAATCATAAACATTGATGGTAAAGTCTTTAAAACTGGCCATAAAAGGGCGGCTATTCTGTCTGTGAGTATTTCCCTCCCTCCCCGCAAGACACACAATTCGATTAAAGTTAAGCCATTACAAGTCAAGACGCCAAAGAAGCAGTAAGAGGTTCCCATGTTCCCAAGCTTTAGCCAAAGCCACAAATAATATAACAATTTAAATAACAAGCATGGAGCAGGCAAACACCAAACGCGTTAGTTAGATAGATTGATCTACATGTACACGACAACAACGTGGCCAAGTGGCTGCGGCTTCGTCTTCGACTTTGGCTAAGACTCCGGCTTCATAACCAGACTCTGGCCATGACTTTAGCTCCTTTGCTCGCCGTTGCCATATAGACTGCTTACATTACGCTGCAAGTGTCTGTGTGTCGTGTGTTTACTTGGGCCTGTCCTGGAGTTGGAGTACTGGACAGCCGAAGCTGCCTCGCTGCCTCGCTGCTGGTTACAAGGCAACGAACGAGCCAGGCCAAGAGCATGTCAAAACAAAATAACATCTTTAGCGCGCAAACATGACAAAACATCAGAATTCCAGCAGATTAACGTCAATTTTAATTGCATTCACTTAGCCAAGGCAGGCACACAGGCTCTCTGTTCCTTGTCCATAAGAGCCTTAGAATAGAGCCACAGCAGCGAGACAACCACATGGAAATATGCATACCTTCATAGAGAAAAGGTAGGCAAATGTTCTAACCGTCTTGACGAAGAGTTGCTGCTCTTACAGAACAAGTGATAGTTGAGAAAATTCTTTAAGAAATTATTTGAATTTATATAATAGCAAAAACTTATTACTCAAATTGAAAATTCCTTATACAGAATACAATTTCAAATAGTCTTCATTTCATAGCCTAGAGTTTTTAATTACTAATTATTACTACTCAATTCATTTATATAATTTTATAAATATATTTCGAATTCAAAAATACTTCTACGGAAAATAATTTAAACTAGTCTTTACATTCTTATTAACAAATTCAATTTCTATAGGCACAACATTAAGAAAATATTTGACAATAATATATATTTGTTTAAATAACATGAATTTTGAATTAAAAATTCTAATACAAAAAAGAATTTAAAATAATATTTACGATATTACACAATAATATGATTTTTTATTGAAAAAAAAAATATAATGTGAAGTAAATATATTTTAAAATATTAATAAAAAATAAAATATTCTTCAAAAAAATATTTTATAATAAGAAAAGGATATTTAAAATTAAAAATAATATATTCAAAAAATAATTAATAAGTAAATAAATAATTTATCTAAATAGTTGTTGTTCAAAAGTAAAGTACTTCACTAAAAAATAATAAATTTGCATCGTCTCTCCCGCTGATGCAAATATTTGTTATATCCACAACTTATGTATATCATAATACTTTTTGATAGTTATAGTAATGCAAAGTGCATTAAATAAAATTGAGTATAATCTCAATCCTTGGTAAGCTCGTATTAAAAGGAAGCCAACGGCACATCCATCTCTCTAAATTGGACAGGTGTTTTTCACAGAGGGAGCAAGGCTAACTGGGCAACTTAGTGATTATACCCGATTGCAAGTGAATTGTGAATATATACAAAATCCACACACAACAAAAGGGTTTAAAGGCTGCTTGGCTCCAGCAGCAGCAGAAGCCAAAGCAGAAGCAACAACAGCAGCAAGCAGGAGCAAGGCAAACAAAGTTCCACAAGGTTGTGATTAACATGCGATAAAAAATGACCAGGCAGCCAGCGTATAGAAGTACTCCATGTAGCTAGGCAAGGCTCCTTTTGTGTGGACGCTGACTCTGACTCTGGCTCTCTGTTGACTGCTGCCTGCTGGCTCTGTTGTTTGGCTGTGTTTTGGCTCTGGAGAGCTGCTTGGTCAAGTTGGCTTACGTGTTTGCATTAGCAGAAATGCAACTGCGGGACCCTCTCGACTGAACTCGCATCGCCTCGCCTTGCCTCGGATGGAGTCTCTCAACTCTCGGCCACTCAGCGCACACAAAAGTTAAGTGTCTGGCTGTCACATGCGATTTGCACCTGCCGGATGAGCAATGGGCCAAGCGCGAGTCTCTCGGCTTCAGTTTCAGTTTCAGCTACAGCTTCGACTTCGACTTTGCGTGGATTATTTATCATCTACGCCACATCACAGAGCGAGGTAAAGTCTCGTTTTAAGCAACAACTACAGCGCGTGCAGTGGCTCAGATGCACGTTGCCAGATTCCTTTTTTCTTTGCTGCTTTTCTGTTCTGCCCATGGCCTATAATCAGGAGCCAGGACCTGGAGAATTCATGCGCAAACATTTGCACAACCAAAGTGCCAATGATGATGAAGAACAAAGAACTAAGAAAAAAATCTCACAACAAAATTTGTGTGTTCATAAATTTTAATATTTTAATTTGAACCAAGCCGATGAGCAGCACATAAAACGAGTCATTAAACGTCCAAATGGGCATTTCGTTGTGGGACTTTGTAAACACAAAGGCAAAATGCAATTTCTTGTTAAGCTCTCTGTTCCAGTTTTAGTTCTTGTTCTGGTTTTGCAGCCGGACACCAGCAACAAACACCGACGCCGTCGCCGTCCGTTTGTCGTTGCGATTGCTGTTGCCGTTGCTGTTGCTATTGCTGCTGCTATTGCTGTGGCTGCGGCTGTTCCTGTTGCCACAACGGGGTTTACATTTCCTGTGAATTTTGTGCTTTGATTTTAGGAAAATTAACAACAGCTCAAACAACCAACCAAGCAACCAACCAACCAACCAGTCGAGTCAACATTACGGCCCAAACGAATCAGCGTCATCATCAACAGCAGCAGCAGCAGCAGCAGTAACAGCAGCAGCAATTCAAGCAGCGATAACTACAAAATAAATCAAATTATCACGAACTGCAAATGCCCTGAAGAGAAATTTCCAATAGCAAATATTGCACTGAGAGAAAAAAATTACAGAAAAAAACGAAAGAAATGTAAATAGAATAATTTCCTTCAAGAGAAACGCAATTTAATTATTATATAATTTTTGTCACCTCAATAATCTTTTTAAACAAAGCACGAAAATTTTAAGATACGGATTTAATATAATTGGAATATACAATATAATAATAGTTTTTAAGCTAAATAAAAATGCATATACAGTAGATTCCGGTTATAGCGACTTTCAAGGGACCGACGATTTTACGTCGTTATACCCGGAAGACGCACTAACCGAAAGGAAAAAAATTAATTTTTGTTTTTTTTTTTGTTTATGGTTGCCATGCTCGTAATAGGTTTTTAGGATAAAACAAATTAATTTTTAATCAAAACAAAAAATTTATAAATTTAATTTAATAGCATGGTTTTTCCATAATAAATCGTATACCTGCATGTTCCTTAGCATAAGCTAAGGCGTCAGCTAAAACTAACAGAGAGAAGTGAGAATATAAGAACCTTCGTGTCGCTCCTACGAACTCAAGCAAGAGTGCCGATCACCGTTAAAAGCGTAGACGTTCTAAGCGGAGGCCCTTTCATATAAGTTTGTATGGGGACCAACCAAGCCATCGACTTTTCGTCGCAATAACCGGACGGATGCTATAAGCGGAGTCGCTATAACCGGATTCTACTGTAATTGATTCTATAAATTATTTTTTTAAATTGATCTTCAAATCTTCGATCTACAATCTCCGATTGTAGGTTGAAATCTTATTGAAGAACTTTTCTTCTTAAAAGAAATTTTGTTTTAAAAATTTGTTAATGTAATTTTTAAATTATAAATTTTTAGAAGTTTTATAGATATTTGGAGATATTGAACATTTTTATATTTTATAAAGTTTTATTATAATCTTATCAAGTAGTAAAGGCCCATCTGGGTTGTACCATTTTATAATAATTTTAGTACAAATACAAATATATATATAATAAATATAAAATTTTAAAATGATTTTCAATATATAACTAATTTAATAATTTATACATATAATTTTTATTATTCACGATACATGTAAATTCAACTACCTAAGAGCAACAAAGTCGTCAGAGTTTAGGATCACTAATTGTAGAAGTGAAATGACAAATAGAGACATTCGAAATACATATAAATTTTATAGCAGTCGTTGCAAGCATCGTGACAAAGTTAGAGTATTTCAACAGCGTGCAGTCAGTCGTATTGCAGCATGGCATGTTGTTTGCTTCGCTGGTTTCATTTGCCCCCAGCTCTCTCTGACGCTGCCTCTGACGCTGCCTCTGACTCTGATTCTGACTCTGAATGTGACTCTGACTCTGGCTATTGCTATTGCTATTGCTATGGCTCAGACTGAGGCTTGACAACAGGCCCCGAACGATGCCACTGCCATGGCACGCTGACTTGGCTTTGGCTACGCTTGTTTGGTTTAGCTTGGCCGCAACGGCTAAACAGGTTAAAATGTCGTTCAAAATGTCAAGTCAACACTTTGATGTTGTCCGTGTCCATGTCTGTCTTTGTCCGTGTCCGCTGTGTGCTGCAGTCGAGCGAGCAGCTAAAACCGCTGCCAACGTTGGCCGAACAGCTTCAGATTTAGCATCAGCATCAGCATCGGTATCAAACGAAGCAACAACTGCAGCTACTACAGCAACAACCAACTTCAGCTTTGTTTGCGTGTGATCTGCGCTTTATTTATGCAACATTCAGCACACGACGAAACATGCAACATTTCCCAAATTGTTAAGTGCAGACGTCGTGCTGTCGATGTCGCCACAGTCATCGTCCAATGCCCCAAACATTTTTCTTCTAATACAGGAAGAAGAACGTTTTGGTAATTGCACAAAATGAAAACAGTAGCGGTGCATCTGAGAATGAGGTCATCAATTGGAAAGGGCTTTCCACAATAGTGAAAGGAGGCCCCCAAAATGTGAATTGACTGCCAAAAGTTCACAACACGAGAAAAACTGTGTCACAAGAAAAAAAAAAATCATTTAAAAAATACAGTTCACAACGAGATCAATACTTAGTATACGATTCTGATAGATCTATACAAATTTAAGAATAATTTTTATTTTATGTAAATTGACATATTAATAATATAATTAAATCCTAAATATTTTGCAAAAAATAAGTAAATGTTATAAGTAACAAATTGAAAAAGTACTTTTTAAAGTTATTAAATATAAACTACATAATTATAATTATAATAAATTTTAAATATATTTCTGCCTATCTAAGAACAAAACAAATAAATTAGGTATTTAAAACAGTTTCCAAATGTGGTAATACAACAAAAAATATAAATTTCAATGAAACAAATTTTACAAATATGTAAATCAAAAAACTTGTTCAAAATATAAAGTTTATTTAGGAAGTGTAATCATAATAAAATGAAAACATATTTCCGCTGTTTAAAAATAACAAAATTATAATTTTAAATTTTACCAATTTATCAAATAAAAAATCTTATTGCAATAATAAGTAAAGATTTCATAAAAGTAAAGAACAAAATAATTCGTAAATTTACAAAATTTGTATTCACTACATATTCCCAAACACAAAGTACACTCATATCTTCAAATTGACTAGTAATTCCTATTCTTTCCCATTGCCAGCATTGGCTGATTAATACCCGTTTGTCGCACAGTTTGAGTGGGTCGCAATATTACAAAACTCACTAACAGATCGCTATTGACCACCATAATTGCACCCGAGTTGTCAAACATGCCACAATAATTGGGAGCCGAGAAGACCGTGACCAATTGACGCCTCGCAAAGAACTCATAACCATCCTCGACCACTTGATGAGCACGACAGATGACATCGATGCCCATGCGATAGCAAAAGCTCTTCACCACATCCGCACCGAATGTGACACTAACCCCACGATCATTTGAACTCCAACCCAAGACCCGCTCATCGGGATCACTCCAGAGCAAATCACAGACAAGACCTTGTTCCGGGATTTCACAAGGTCGCTTAATAGCTAGAATATCTTCGAAGCTTCTCAGACTCGGACTCAGACCGCCATGCACACAAAAGATGCGTCCACCCACCACCGCAGCCAGGGGCATGCAATCATAAGTGTCCACAAAGTAACGCCAGAGTTTCACAGAGTATCGACGCTTGCACTCATCGTAGAATCCATAAATTCGATTAATGTTGGCACACTCATGATTGCCTCGCAGCAGCCAAATTCCATGAGGATAACGCACTTTATAGGCGAGCAGCAGCGTCAGGGTTTCTATTGACTGCCTGCCACGATCCACATAATCGCCGAGGAACAGATACGTTGTACTCGGCGGATATCCCGATGAAGCCAATATACGCAATAGATCCTCAAACTGTCCGTGCACATCTCCGCATATCTTCACCGGCGGTTGTATATCCAGCAATGTTTTCTCTCTCAGAAACAAAATTCTGGCCTCGGTGCACACATGTCGTATTTGGGACTCATGGAGTCGAACGCCCTGGCCGGGATTCTCGCAGTTGATTAGCTGGGAGATTATATAATTGATGTCGAGATTCGCCGTCATCGCAAATTGTTGAAATCTGACGGACGAACGTGTGCTCGTGCCATTTGCATCACTCTTTTTTCGCATATTCTATTCTATAATTTCTGAAATTAATTTCGACTACAAATGCTATTCACTCTCGATTTTGAAAAAATGCTAAGCAAATTGAAAAAGAGCTTTAGATTTTAAATATATGAATATTTGTGGATGCATTTCTATATTAGTCTTATAATTAAAGAACTTTAAAATTTCGTTTGCAAAATAAGACAGTGTGTAATTATTATTTATTTATAAATGTAAAAGGAACTTTAAAATAATCTCTCAAATTTTCTGTATACAAAAAATTTAAAGACGAATAGGAATAAAAATTTATTAAAAAGGAAATTAATAATCTATCATTGTAAATACATTTGATTATAATTATTTATATATTATTGGAAGAAACCAGCCTAATTTATATTTTGGAAGAAACCAGCCTAATAAAAACTTATATATTTATATATGCAAGAAGTAAACCAATGTTAATAATACTAATAATTTATATTACTATCTTAGAATAATACAAAAAATCAATTTTAAACCAAATTATCAAATTTTTCATAGTCATGATAAATCATAGAAAACCCGAAATATTTTAAAAATATATAATTCAAATACCTATGCTGTGAATTTTATACAAATACACACTTGAAAATAATATATTATATTAAAATCTTAAATTTGAAAGTAACCCATTTTTCATTGATATGTAACTGCTAAACTTAAAATTAATGTATTTGGATTTCAAAAACTATCCAATCTAAGCATACCAAATTTGGAAATGATAATATTTGAAGATTTGCAATGAATTTGAATTAAAATTAAACTAAATTTAATTTTCAGTCGCCCCATTTGGGCGCCTTTTACCGCAACGGACCTGCATAATGTCCAGCACGAGGCCAATGCTTGTCAAAATGTTGCCCAAAAGCCCGAACCTGAACTAAAGTTGTTGCAATTCTGAGAATATTTTACGCTTGTTGAGGCTGACGACAACGTTGAAGCCACCGCCAACGACGACGAAGGCGACGACGACGTCGACAGCGTTGTCGATGTTAGTTACTTGAGTTTTGGGTTTGGGTTTGAGGTCTGGACGCGCTGCTTGTTATGGCTACGTGCAGAGCGAGCGAGCGAGAGAGGGAGAGCGAGAAGAGCGTGGCAAAGAGCTGAGGTCTTGAGGCAGTACTACGGTTTCGTGTTTTGTTTTCTTTGCACTTCAGTTGTATCACATCAATGGCCATTGTGTACGTCAACTTTGATGTTTCGGCAAAAGTTGTGAAGTGTGAGGTTTTAGACGTTCTTATTGCACTTTGCCGCATTTGCCCCCACCGAGTGGTCAGAGACGTTTCAGTATCAGAGTGAGAGCGAAAGAGAGAGATCATACTACATACTACTGCCATGACAGGTGAAGAATGCCAAAAACGTTTCAAGTGCCTCTGTGTGTTGCCCGGCTTTGCTTGGCCAGTCAGCCTGACTGCCTGCCCGGCTGCCTGGTTGCCTGCCTTGCCGTGTTGGCCACTCCAAAATCAACTCAAGCCTTTTAGATGGAAAGCGCAACATCGCTGAACAGCTGAAGGCGGGAAAAATCGACAAGGCAAGCAAGCAAGCGAACTGAGCTGCGAGCTGCGAGCCAAGTCAAGACAGTCTCGACGACTGTTGCTTGATTTCGTATTTATTTTGTTTACACGTTTCCTTTGAATTTTCTGTTCTAATTGAGTGAGAAGTGCGGTGAGTGCGGTGAGCTTGCAGTTTTCCATCACACATCCAGAGAGCCTCACCATCGCCTTCATCATTATCATCATCCTCATCATCTGTTGCTACGTTTAACGCGGCTTTAATTGGATTTTCATACCTGTCCCCCATACTGAACCCAAAACCGAACAGAAAACGAACCGAACTGAACTGAACTGAACCCGCGATGTTTGATTGGTGTTTGTATAATGAACTTGCAATATTCTCCACGCAAACACACCAACCAGATGAACAGCTGCTATTGTTATTGTTATTGTTGCTGTTGTTACTTTTGTTGACTGGCTTTTGGCCTGGGACAAGGCGCTCCAAAATGTAACGCGTGAAATTTAACACACATCATCGCGTTTGCTCTTCAACACAAAATGTTTCCTCTCCTTTCTTTCCCAACTTTAAGAAAATAAAAGTTCTACAGTGTGCTCTGTGTGTATTATTGGTTGATTGTAGCTCGGACTTTGTTTATTTAATTTATGTTATTATTGCCTGATTAAGTATGGAAAGGGCCGCAAAAGAAAACGGGTTTATGTTATTTCATTAAAAATTGATTAATGTTAAGGTACACAAAATTGCTGAGCTAAATAACAATGTAATTACGCTTTCTTGGGTGTGGAACTCTACTCTCATATATATTGGGAATAAATCAACAAAGAAAGCAGCATTCGAGAGCTAAGGATGGTTCAGTTTTTTTTAAATGTATGATCTACAATTGAAGTTGGTCCAGCTCTTTATTGTGTCGGCAGGAAGCATGAGGTGACAGAAATGAAAGGGGTAGAAACATATGTTACTCGATGAATATTTGAAAATTAATTAGGAGTAATGAAAATATACAGCGAACCACTTAAACCAATTTTTGGGTACTAGAGAAATTATATAGGGGAGTAATGAAAATAACCAAAAATTTCCTTATATAGATTGAAGGGTAATAGACTGTAATTAATAAATCATTTCATTCAATTTGTATTGAGTTGTATATTTGATTTCGTAAATGTTCGCTTTAAGAAATATATTTTCATTATTTAAATATGTTAATCAATATTAAAAATCATTTATAAATTAGTTCTTTAACTGTAACTTACTAAATATCTTTTCCATAAATATAAATTTATTTTAATACTTTTTGGTTACTTTAATTGAGTTGCATTTCATATTTGGAAAGTATTTAATTTCAACTATATTTTTATATTTTTAAAATATTTTGCGTAATATGTAAAATCTTTAGTATATAAGTTGCACAAACTTTAAACCAAAATAGTCCCTTTCCCAAAGAAAAAAGTCATTAAATGAGATTAATTCGTTTACTAATTGTAAACTTAAAGCTTTAAATGAAAATAAAACAAAACCAACCCAAAAGTTGTAAAGCACATTAGGCGTCTAATTAACAGTTCACCAAAAAGTTGTGGAACCTTAAACAAATGTATAGACTGCGGATGAAGACCCCTCTCTCTTTCGGTTTAGGCCCTTATATACGAACTGCACCATCTAATTGCAATAAAAAATAGTTAAACAAAACACACACAGCCAGAGAAAAAGTAATAAACATGTTGCTGCTGCTGCTGCTGCCTGTGTTGGCCATTTTTACGAGCCTAATAAAGCAAACAGAAACAAAATTCATCATATCTGGAGCATAGAGACTCCTAATGAGCAGAGCTTGGCCAAGGAACTGCAACGGTTTTTAATGGTCTCATAAAAATGTGCCAAGTGGGCAGCGGTGCAGCGGCGCGGCAGCGGTGTTTATAATGGAAAGCAAAAAGCAAAAAAAAAAAATAAGGAAAATTAAATGGCTGCAATAATTAAAACACCTGTTTTAATTAGATAGAAATGCATGTACATGGTTTCTGGCTTCTGTGAGAATAAAGAGCACAAAACCGAGTGTAACAGAAACCGAAGTTAAAGTCGAGAGCAGAGAGCAATGTTGAAAGTTCCTTTAGGTGTTAAACTGCAGACACAATTAATGACCCGTCGTCGTCTTCATCGTCGTTGTATGTAGTCGGCGGTGTCTTCAAAGTTGGGAGCGTACAACTTTATCATGTGAGAGGAGCTAGAAGAAGAACACAGCTGGAAGTTTGTTGGAAAAGTTACCATGACGATTACCGATTTACCGCTATCGAGCAGTTTTTCTCAGTAACTCTAGACTACAGTGGAATTGTGGGCTGTGGCCTTTGACTGCGACCACAAAAATGCCAAAACATGATCATCAGCATTTGTCATTTGAATGTCTTCGCAAAGTCTTCTTTCTATGCATATGCACACACCCCCTGAAAACTAATCCTTTCGGTTTGACTGCAACTCTGCCCATCTGCCTGTCAATGTTGAAGTCTAACAATGAGCATTGCAGTCCATTTGATTTTTGTTCACTCGTCTTTTTTTCTTCTTTAGCTAGAAGTTGTTGTCTGCCTCGCCTGCAGCCTGCCTTCGGCATCTATGTTTATGTCGGTCGGTCGGTTGTCTGTTGTCTGCTTCAAACTTCTACTTCAAATGAAGTGCATTCATCCGGTGGCAATCCTTTTTTTCTGTTTTAGCTCTCTCTGTGTCTTGTGCATCATTTCACTTGAATTTGCGTTGACATCCTGCAGACGAATGAATGGCCGCTTCGCTCCTGTTTTTCCTGCTTCTGTTGTCTGTCTTTATAACGAGCGACGCTGACATATCCTTTAACCATGATTAAAAACGCAAAAGTAAATGAAAATTGTTTTGTGCTTACGCCTCTTAGCACACCTTGAAAACAACAACAGCAGCGAGCTAAGAATGGAACTGCACTGAACTTGAGCTCAACTCAAAAAATAGAAGAAGGAGAGAGCTCAAACGGAGTTTTGAGGACAATAGAGACAACAACTGCGCCCTCTGTCTTCCTGTGTGCTGTAGGCTCCTCATACTCAGCTTCACATTCTCTGCTTCCACATGCACTTAAAATTCTACAGATTTTCCCACTTAGTGATAAAGTTGCCGTTGAATGGCCTGGCAGTTGCCTTTTGTCTAGGACTCCTCCAACCTCCCCTCTGGAAAATAAGCCCAAACAAGTATGTTTGCAGAGGGAAGCAAGCGAGAGGGGGAAGCGTCTTGCGATTTCATGCTTAAATGGAGTCGTTAAATTATTTTCTGAAATTGAGTCGAGCGTTTGTTGTTGTCCTGGTGTGTCATGTGTGTGAGTGTGTGAGCGTGTGTGGCATTGGCATTGGCATTAGAGCTCCACTTTACTTAGAACTCGGCACGTCGAGCTGTAAACGGAAGTACTTCCCACTCTCCCTTAACACAAAGTCACTGCCAAGCATTAAATTAAAATATGTTGCGCGTACATTTCTTTATTTTCTTCCTTCGTTCCCATTTTTTGTTGGTTGTTCTTTAATTAAAACCAAAATGTTATTGTCTGCGCTTGGAGTTTCTGGTTTCATTTTTTTGTACTTTACTTTTTCTCTTGTGGCGTGGGGCATTTAAATGCATTTTGTATGTGATTTCACGGTTTTACGGCTGACACTTTTTTTCCTGCAGCTAAATGGCCTTCATTCCGCACGAAACACGCGCTCTTGAACTTGACATTGTTTTTGATTTCGTGGTGGTCTGTTCTAGATACTATAAAAAGCATTTAGAGTATCAAAAATACACTTTCCAAAGCATAGACACGCTTTAAGAAACTATCACAAAAATCGTTTTAAATCTTCACATTTTTATTAGCAATCGATTTCAGACTCTCTGAAAAAAAATTTAAATAACGAAAATCATATTTTCGTTCTTTGTTTAGATACGAAAATATTATCAAGTAAATCGATATGATAAAATTGAGTCTTTCACATAATTTATGTGTTTTGATTTTGCTAATATTTTCTCAATGTTTATGAAACAAACATTAAATTTCATTTTATTTCTAGACAGCAGGAGATGCAATATAATTTTTCGTACAACATGCTCAGCTTGTTCAAACACTGTTTGTTTGCAAAACTAAAAACTTTAGTAGAATCTTTTAGTAAATTTGATCACCTTGTTAGCTGGTTCAGCACACATGTATAAACTCAACTCCGCAACTCCCATAATGCACTTCCAGCATTTCTCTTTCTTTCTATCTGGCGAACTGGGTCAAATTTGTTGCATATCTACACAATACTGCAATTTTCTCAAACAGCGTTTTCAACTTTAAACCACACATGGAACATGGAGCAGTAACAACAAAAATCCAGAACAAGGTCAGCTGTTAACCAGAGCAGGCCAAAAGCGGAGTCCAGATCGGACCAAGCCCATGCCCAGTCGCATATGCAAACGTGCCCAATATGGACAATATATCACATGACGCCTACAATTTAAACTGCCAAAAAAATGAAATGCAAACAGGGCGAACGAAGAGAAATGACAAACATTTATATAAATAACACCATCGACTCCAATTAAAGCAGCTCAGTGGCATGAGCTGAGGATGCTGTGAATGCTGCTTCAGCTGCTGTTGGCGGCTCTTTCGCTGTTTGCCTCTGTTCGCCTGTCTCTGATAAAAACCGCAAAGCGAAATGATGGTCTGTGTGTGTGTTTCTCTGTGTGTGTGTGTGTGTGTGTGTGAGTATAATAAAAATGCAAAACAAAAGCGGTCAAATATGTTTTTTGGCGACCACGGGGGCGTGGCAGCCAGAGCGGCCAAAGACAGGCAACAACAACAACAACAACGATGACGACGACGACGACGACGAACGACAACCGAACCACTTCCAACTGTCATTCGCATGGCAAACGATGACGTACCGATGCACTGAACAACAACAGCATCTGCAACAGCACCAACAACAACAACAATATCAACTTTGAATGAGAGATAACTTTGATCTAGATACCCTGGTAAATTCTATAAATAATTAATTTATATTTCAGATTAATAATAAAAAAAAAACAACCTTCTTTGGATTCTCTTCTACATGCAGATAAAATTTATTTAAATTCCTAGCTGAATCTTGACTTAACTGCTAAATAATTAATCAATTCAAAAGTTTACCTTTATCAAGTTATCAAGAAAATACAAAATGTATTGATTTAAAGAAACTTTGTGTTGATTTCCAACCGCGAAAGGAAAAAATATTTTTATAGTAGTCAATTTTATTTTGTTTAGTATTGTCCATCTTACTTCCTTTTTCATTATTCTTTAATAACTATTCCTACCTATTCCTAACTATCTACCAAAAGTTTGCAAAGGAAGACGATAGTCATTAAAATCTTGAAATTCAAGTATTGGAAGAAAATAAGTTCAAAATTTGATGAAAATATTCTCAACTTTTAGGATTCAAGTATAGTAAAAAAGAGAGGTTACTCTCTCTACTCTAAGTAACCTAAATATAATATTGAATAATTCAGATATGGTCACCAAATTATTGAAACTTATCACAAGCGGATTACAATAGGTGATATATTGAGGGAGATATGACATTAATACTTCATATTATAAATACATTTGATCTATTAGCTGTGGGCTGATGATAGATAAATCATTCTAAGAAGGAAGTGTTAATCCGTAACTCGACAGGAAATGATAAATGGTTAAACTTTAGAACTTCATTGAATGGAACATAATTCAAAATCATTTCTAATTATAGTACTTTATTGAAAAGCCTGTTGGCACACAAAAGTTTTGTTTATTTAGAAGTAATTAATAAAGCCATCCGTTTGATTTAGGTTGTTTTATTCATTGTCTTAATATATTTAGAAATAGAATTATACATACATAAGATTTTATAATGACTCCAATATATAGAAAATTTATATATAATTGAAGTTAACAGATAAAATTGGTTTAATACTAATTTTTGTTTTTGTATCAAATTCGAGCAGATGTCTAATATATGTTGGAACGGATCCCAATTGCAGCTCCTGAGTTAGAACGAAACTTATTACGCAAACTTAATCAGCAAACTAATATACCCCTATATAAGTTATGCTACACAAAACATTGCAGCATTTGGCTGCAAGTGGCGAGCGACGGCAAATAATAATTTATGCATGCGTTGCGGTTGCCGGAGACAGTGCTAGGCTGAGAGGGAGGAAGAAAGAGGGGAAGAGAGAAGCAAGCTGGTGGGGCGAGAAATGTTTGCGGGGCATAACCGCAAAATGTTCGCTTTGCTCTTGTTATTGTTGCGCACTTCTGTTGTTGTTGCTGTTGTTGTTGTTGCTATTTACTGGATGTACCCCTGATACTGCCCCTCTCCTCCGCTGCCGAAGCAATATGCAAACACAATATGCAATGCAAAAAGTGAATCTGAGCTGCAGCCGGAAAACGGAAATTGTGGCAAACGCGCCGCGTGGTCCGCTTGCCCCGCTTTCAACACAACGCTGTTGGCGTGGAACATTACCAGTTGCAGTTGCAGTTGCAACTCGCTGTTGTGTGTCGTATCCCGATCTGCAAAAACCACATGACTTGCGACCACGCTGCACTCAAGGATTTATGCATCGCCACCGTTTAAGTCAGGCCAATCTGCTGTTCGCTTCCTCAGCTGAATCCGTTTATTCCTCATTTTTTTTTTTGGCTGAAGGGCGTTCTTCGCGCGAGCTTAAGCAATTTTTGGCTTTGGCTTTGGCTTTCAATTTGCAATTGCAATGGCGATGGAAAGCAGAGACAGAGACAGAGAGAAAATCTGCAAATTACATGCACACACAATGCGAAAGGCGGCTTAGACAAATTGTCATTGTAGTGCCATGTCTCTGTCATTGAGTTACGAGTGCGCTTGGCAAACTCTCACCACAGCGATGCCAGCTGCCGTTTTTGCGGTTTTTATTGAATGCTGCCACACACAGTTCGCGTCATCGCGTGGCTGCCCCACACACCTCCCACTCCCCATCTTGCTCCTCATCCAACCATCACCCCACGCAATCTGCCCCACGTATTCGGAGATTAATCGCGTTTTGCATTCGGTCTGGCATCCGCAACATTGACCACAAGCGAGGGGGGAACATTTTACGATTGGGATTGAGAGACTCTTTAGTGCTGAGTGAATCCTGGATCTCAGACAAGGACACTGATAGCTCAGCTTAGTGGAAAAGATGCGCGTCAGCTTCAAATCAAGTAAATGAAACCAAGTTTACGTTTATTTGATTAAAAATTTCAAATCACAGAGAATATTACAAATTCGTAAATTATTTAAATTTGAGAAAAATCTATAACCATAAAATGAAGAATTCTGAAAAGATTTTATAAGTGCAGATAACATAAAATCTCTTTTATCTTGTATAATTGCAAGACAATACAAAAAACTTAAATTCTTCTTTTCCAATATGATCTAATGAATAATTAGATGAAGAAAATTAAGCGTTTTCAAAAACTGTTAAAAATGATAAAAGAACATGATTTATCAAGAACTTTTTTATAAAGTTTTTTTAAGGAGCTATAGCTTTAAATAAATATTCATAATTCGATTTTATTAGTGCTGACAATATCTCTTTGAACTTTATATTTTCGATGTTAACTAATGGAAAATTATTTAAGTAAATTCTATACTAACAATAACATAGTTTTAAAACGATTTTGTCATGACTCTAAAGAAAGAAAGGCAAAGAAGTGAAAAGATTGTTCAAATTAAGAATTTATTAAACAAGAAGTATAGAAAAAATATAAAATTATAAATAAATAATTTGAAAATGATGGTATTAGTGTAAATAAAGCACAAATGTCTACAGCTTTTATATTTCTCATGTCATGTCAAGTATTTAAGTATTTAACAAACAACACTCAATATCCCTTTAAATTTTACATTTCCGATACTTCCGATACGATCTAATGAACAAGTTATGTGATGGCTTGATTTAGCAATAATCCCAGATCGACAGCAAGTTAACAGCCACCCCAGACTACAGGCCATTTAACAAACCCATTAAACCAACTGTACCCAAAGCCTGTGTGCCATTAAAACCTCATCATGCAGGCAACCCAAACGACCAAACAAAAAAAAAGAAGAAAATGTCAAAAAAAAAATATATATTGAGGAAAATTGCGGAAAAATCGACATATGAATTTAATTGCCTAAATAATCCTAATCAAAGCGCGGAAATCAAACCGAACAAATGTTGACAATTGACAGGGAAGTAAGGGAAACAGAATGAGGCAACGCTGATTGCTTTTAATAAAAATATAATGTATCCGCACTTGAGAGAGCCAGCCGAATGCGCAAAACGAGAATGAAATCGAAATCAAAATGAAAATGAAAATCGACATCTAGCATTGAAATGAATGCGAATCGAACAATGGTAACTTAATTTTTGCGCCATAGAAAGTGGCCGCAAAGGAGCAGCTAAAATTGACATATTGACAGCCAGACAAAAGGCGACACACGAGTCAATTCATGGGGTGGATTTTTGCCAAACTGCAGTTCGTCCTGCGGTGGCGGTGTCAAAAATAACAAACATTGCGACAGCAATAAAATATCACAAGAACATGTCAGTCTATGTCTGTGTGTTTGTGTTGTTTAATTGAAGCTGCAGCAGCTATAGAAAAATCCAATCAAAACGCAATGAAAATCAAGAGAATAACACTAGGCAGATGTGCCTACTTTGCTCAACATTTACCCCTCTCACTCTGACTCTGTGTCAGTTGAACGCACACTCGACATGGCTGTTGATGTTATTCTGGCAAATAATCACAACAAGGCACAACAAGAAGCTTGTCAAATACACGTAAGCGATATATAGATACAGATACGGATAGAGATACAGATACAGATACAGCTGTAGAGGGAGCGAGATATTGAGATATAGATACAGCCGCAGATAAAACCCGGCTGCAAACAAACAGCACTCAGTATCAGAGTCGAAGTCGGAGCCCCGGCAAAGGACATCAAGGCTGCATCGTCCAGTGGAGCGTGCATAAGCGCCCCTTCTTTTATTCGCTGTAACTCGACCAAATTGCAGTCACCCCGGGCACCCAAACAAGCAAATCCAATTTAAGCCACAATACACAAAATCCTGTTTTTGTTTTCTTTCGCTTCGGCGTCGCAGTCGCATTCGTCCTTGCCATTCCTTTACATTCACCCATTAATAAATCCTTTTGCGCAACAAAACATGCTCAAAATAAATACATCAAATTTTATTTCATTTTGTGTGTGGTGCAAATAGTTTTCCCTTGCCTCTCGCCTAATAGTTTTCATTTTCTTTTTTTGTGTATTTTTGGTTAAGATTAGCCTAAAATACCAGACACCTCTACAGTCCCTAAACAAAGGAGTGAGCGTCTGCCCTACTTTCCATCTCAGTCTGTCAGCCTGTTTGTTATGATTATGGCTCAGTCTGAATGTTAAGGTTGTCTAGAAGGAGCTGCAGCTGCTTTTGTTTGAAATTGTTTTGGGCAATTTTCTTGGTTTTGCGGTCCGGTAATGAAGTCTTGGGGAATTGCGCAATGTGTTGCACAAAAAATATGATGAGAACTGAAGGCTAGAGCAGTAGCTACTATATAACTAAAAGGGTTTAATTGAATAAGTCTGAAATGCAATTGTTACTGTACAAAAACATATGAGCTATAATTGAATTATTAATATTTATATTTCTGTATATGAAATTTTAGACATATAAACAATATAATAATGTAAGCATTATTTATTTTAAAGGCTAGGGCTTCATAAAGTAAAATATTCCATTGAAAGTAAAAAGTCAAATTTAAGGACATATTGTAGTAAATTATTTTTGCGTTGCCCTTAGTTTTCTTAAAGACAATTGAAAGTTTTGAAGAACTATCTTACATAGTTGCCTTGAGTTGGCCTAGTTAAAGATGATTTTGTTTTATGACCGATATTAGTCTGCTGCACTTCAGGAATATAAAGTTGTAATCCGCAACCACATGAACCATTAAGCTGGCAAAGCTCTTAAGCTATTAATAAGCACAGCTTCATGTCGTAACCCCAAACTCCCTTCCCCTAAAGCTGACAACTAATTTTATGGCCATCACATCAACCAACAAACAACAACAACAGCATCAACTACCAGGCCAATCAAACATGACCCCCTCACACATACGCACACACATTCACACTGACACCGTGGGGAAACCCCCGCAAGCACATAAAAAACGCCCACATGACAAATAAGACAAAGCACACATAAACCACGCCCCCACTCCAGCCCCCACCAAAGCGCCTAAAACTGATTCCGCTGATCAACAAGGGCAAAAGAAAGGAAGGCGAAAAAAAATGAAGGAAAATATAAGAATTTGTTAGCTGTGTTATGTAAATTGCACACAAGAGTGTCGAAGACACACACACAGAGAGTCAACCTACAAATTTATATACACACACATACATATGTATATAAATATATATTATGTAAATAAAAGAAATAATAAGCTTCGCCGAGCCGCAGAAAAATCCTTAGACGACCCGACGAAAACAACGAGATCCAAAAAGAAAAAAACCCAAGCCAAAATTATTTTCATGATGCGTTGATGATGTTTATATTTACGATACGACAAATATGCAGTAGGTGGTTGACACGATATGATTGAGGGGAGGAGGATGGGAAGTGAAGGGAGTCAGTGAAATCATTTTGTAATATAATTTGTGTTGTTGTTGCTGTTGCTGGGGATACACTTTTATGGGCGCCGGAGCATAATCAACATTATCCAAAAACCGCAAAAACCGCCTACAAAATGTTGAGGAGCGCCCTCCTGTGGCGGGCCAAAGCCTTGGTCGGCATTATCATCTCATTGCACAGGACTTAATCCTGCGGCAAGTTATTAAAGCGTAACGCACAGCGTTTGCTTTGCCTTTGCCTTCATTGTCCCGGGTTGTCCGTGTCGTCCTTGTGTTGTCGTCGCTACCATTTTATTGTTCGCGCTGCGCTTAACTTGTTTCGCATTGTGCGGACCAAAAAGATCCAAAGGCGAATGGAGGCGCTGCCTTAATGCTAAATGATCCAATATCCTGTTTCCTGCATTTGTCTGTGCACCAGCAGCAGCGCCCCACGTTAAAAGGTCCTTTGTGGCCTCATCCTTGCCTCGACTCGTTTGTTGGCCATTATTTACCCTCTCGGTGCTCGGTGCTCTGTGCGAACTTAAAGATGCCGCCACTGAAAGCAACTCCTTCGCAGTTCGCTCAAGAAATATGTAAGGCATACAAAGGGTCTGGCGAATAATAAAATAAAATACAAAAAAAAATACAAAATTGTATGTTGTACTCGCATCTGATTCTTTGCACACGGCAAGTTAAATAGCAAAATGTAAAGTTTTTAATTATGCAGCTCGACATCGTCATCGTCGTTGTCCTCAGACTGGGCACTAAGTCTTTTCATTTCATCTACTAAAGATGCTATGCCCAAAAGTTAAAATACACATAATTAGCAGTAGTTTTCTGTCGTTTGCACAGCGTACTTTCCGTCTTTCACAATTTTTGTTTTTTTTTTATTTTGGCACAACTCCCAATTCACCCAGCTATTCATTGTGAATAGAGAACTGTGTATCTTTGAGATACAGCCATCCGCCTGACAGACTGTAGTGTCCAAAAAACTAGGCCAGCAGTGCCTATAAGTACTTGATGTTTAGTTTAGCTTTGCTGAACTGTTGACAAGGCCTGACGACAACGACAACGACAACCAAGATGAGGACAACGACGATGATGACGAGGCCTTAGCTAATTAAATGAAAATATTAATTATGACAAAGACATAAAATGGGCTTTCAAAAAGATTTTAACGAACAGCAGGCAGAAAACTGTGCGGGTGAAATAAACTCTTATTTAATATAAAATGCAATTTTATATTATTTGATATTAAGTAAGAAGGGGAGAATCAAAGATAATTTAAATATAAAATGTGGCTAAAAATATACTAAAATAAATCGAAAAATATAAAATAATATATTGTTAGTAACATCACGAGAAATAAATAAAAATGATAAGCACATCTGTTATAACTTCTTTAATGTTCTATCTTTCATCCGAAAAACATAATAATTTGCAATCGTACATGGGACTGAGCTTCGCATCACAAATAAGTAAAAGTACAAGTTTTCTATACATCAAAATGATATAAAACATGACACGAAACTTGAAAGTTTTCTTCTTCAAGATACTTTAAGGAACTTTTTGCCTTTTTCAGTTTTAATATATTTTTTTCACCAGTTTTCCTTGTGATATGATTTCATATTGCTATCAAGAGCAAACTCAAAATTGCAATAAATTTTCACCTTCAGTACAAATGATATCGAATGTGGTTGAAGCAATACGTTGCCTCAAAAAAGTGGCAATATAATATATAATTATTTTTTCATTTGTTTCGAAAAGAACAGCACTCCCAGAGGCCGTAAACGTTGTCACCGCCTTCAAGTATGCTTTAAAAACATGTAACAAAAAAAAAAAGGCCAAAAAGTTTCATTTTTGCCGGCAACTTTTTAACACCGCCGCCTTTTGTGTCGATGCGGCAAGTGTGACAAAACACGTTCCCCCAAACTGGTGGGGAGAGGGGAATTTAGCTTGAAGCAAGGCATGCGCATAAATGTTACATGTCGTAATATTCGCCACTAACAACAAGAAATTAACAAAAATAAAAAAGAAGCGAGGAACAAAATAAAAACATCGAAAACATGCCACAAACATGACATTGAAAGCCATTGCCAAAAAAAAAATGGCAACAAAAAACAGCAGCCGCAACAATGAATGAAATTTAGCTTCAGTTTTTGTTTTTTTTGCCAGCCAAAACATAATCTTGTTAACAATTTCAGTGCGTGTGCCCGAGTGTATGGATATGACACATGTAAAAACAAAACAACAACAAAAAAAACTGAGAAGAGAATTCCTCAAGTCAATGCCAAAACATGCAGCATTTGTTTTGTTCTACATAATCCTGTAGGTGTGACATTCGCATGTATAAATTTCAACTTTGATCCTTTAAGGATAACTCGAAGCGCTCTGGGACTCTGCTGAGCCAATTGCCGACTGGCACGCAATACAAAATAAACAACAACAAAAATTGTATATGAATACATATAACAGACGAGTGTATATAAAAGAAAATTGTGGCCACATCTCTGACATCCCGTATGTGTATGTGTGTGTGTGTGCAGCACTTGAGGCGTTTGTCATGTCCCAGGTCCCTACTTGCCCCTTCCCCTTCTCATTCGGTGAGCACTCGAGAAACTCCTACTGGCAACTTAAGTTGTCAAAATCAGCAAACGTTTTTTTTTGCTTTCTTTCCGTTGCTGCCTCATATTATTTTCCTTTCATTTAACTGTCATGCTCTTTGCATACATACGCTTTTCCTACTGTTTGTCTTTGTTTGCTGGGTGCCAAAAAAAGAAAGAAGAGAAAATGTTCACAATGTTCGAGCGTAGGTGTTGTGACATTTGACCGCGGCACATCATCAAAGAAGTTGAGGATGCCGTGAGCATTCTCTAATCACACCTCCATGCTTTACTCGCACTTCCATTTGTTGTTCATTGTGTTTTCTTTCGCATGGCATTTCAAATGGGAATTAGCATAGGCTGATAACGAAAGTGTCAACAATTATTATGTCGCACTCGCAAAACGAGATTTCCTTGTTATAACAAAGAACAACATAAATGTGTTATTTGTGTGAGGCGGCAACCAAAAGAATTTCAATTAACAATGGCTGCAAATGTCGTCAAAAAACTCTATTTTATTTTATATTATTGTCACAGCTTGTTAGAAAAAAAAATTGTGATCAGTATTCTAATATTTATTTGCCAGTTTATGCTGTTGGCAATCTTTTCTTCTTTAACAACAAAATCCAATTCAAGATTGCCAAAACTAAAATTATTGTCAAAGAAACAGTTATAATAAGAGTCTTTTGCGAGCAATACATATTTTCTTTTTTGTATTTTTGTTATACATTAACAATCAAAGCTAATCGAAGATTGCCAAGCCTAAATTATTACCAAAGTGTATGAAATCTTAATTAAAAAAAAAAACACAGTATTAATAAATATTTATTTGTTTTTCCTGTTCGATTCCAAGATTTGTAAATTTAGATTATTTATATATTTATTGTTATTATTTAAACTTTCAACTTCTTACTGTCCTTTATTTTTATAGTTTAAAAAAACAAATACAATCGAAGATTGTCAAGCTTAGATTATGCTCAAAGCTTGAGAAAAATAACAAAAACCATAAATGTGTATATATTTGTTCTGCTCTTCTTCATATTATATATAATATTTTCGAAGTCAAATCTAATCCAAGACTTCTAAATTTAGCTTATTCTCAAAAAGAGTTAAGCAATGTTAACAATACCAATAAAAAAAAAATGTTTTTATTTGCCAATTTGTACTGTTTTTTGAACAGGACGATTTAATATCTGACTTTTACTTAGTAGTAAATCTTTAATCAACATTCTTTAAAATAAAATCTAATTTGAGATTGTCAAATTCAGATACTACAATGATAATGCAATGACTCAACCATGAGGGCAATGCGAATGCATTTTGCTCTGTAATCCTTTAACATGCACAAACCCTTTTTTTTATTTGGCTAAGCACCCTCAGCAGAACCGCAAGCATATCAACACCTACTAAACCTGACCTACCAGCACTATATAAACTAGAAGTAGTGCAGCTGAGTCCTTCGCAAATCAACCCCAGAATCAAGTACAGCTCGAAAGACCCTTCGATAACTACACTAAACAAACAAACAAGGGTATCATGACAGCCCACAAAAAGAATAAAAATGGTAGGAAAAACAACAACAACATAACAACATGTACAAAAACAAACACAACCCCCAAAAAAAAAATGCACTTGAACTGCCCGCAACATATGCACTTCCTCATTTATTTACTTTCTCGATCCCTGCCTATATATATTTTTTTGCACTCTCTTTTTTTTTTGCAAAGTGTAGCAAATTTTTGTAGTGAAACAGCGGGGAGAAAATATCTAAATTATGAACTATGACAAATATTATATTGCATTGTGTTTGACAACCCCGAAACGGATGTGTGTGCAACAAAAAACGGCACATAAAATGGGCGCGTTCTTGGCTCGCAATCGGTGATTAATCATGGTAGTAAATTGAAAAACGAAAAACCTTGAAAAAAGAAGGAAATAGAGTATTGGAAAATAGAAAAAAATAGGGGCTGCAACTGTTGCCAGCCGATCCATTTTGCTGGCTGGCAAACGTTGCATTTTGTTGGTCATTTTGTCAACTTAGTTGCCACGCAAACGCCGAGCGTGAGGCGCGTCCACGGCCGTGCCATGAAAAATTTATTGCTTTAAGCCGATTACGACATAGTAGTCCCCGATTCCCCCTATTCCTCCATCACTAGACGGTAGCTGGTTTTGTTGGTAAGCAGCAACATTTGCCGGGCTCCGATTCAGTCTCGGACTCTTCTGCTTTTGCTTGTGACCGGGGCAATAGCAGGCAACTCGGTGTTGACACCGCTCAAAGTGGTCACATTAAGTAAGCTTAGGTCTTAGTAGTTTTTAGCCTTTGTTGATAGTCTCCTCGTCGTCTGCAACTGTAGCTACGCTTCTGACTCTGACTATCTGGCTCCATCTCCGGCAAAGAGTTAGTGCCCCGAGTTCACAACATGTTGGAAAATAGTTGGAAAAAATGAAATCAGCGGAATGGAGAAGGTGTTGGCAACGCTTGTTAAGTCGCAAAGATTGCTGCTGAGCGGATTGTAAATGATTTAAGCGGAGTTAAGTAATTAAAAATTGTTAAATCAATGCAGTAATCAGTTGAACTCAGCACTGCTTAGTTGGGAATTGCTTTTAATACGAGTATAAGTCGTAAGTAAACGAAATCAATGCACAATAATAGTATTTAGGGTGGAGCAATATAAATTGTTGTTTAAAATAATTAATTTAATAAAAATAATTACATTTAAAATGACAAAAAGTATTTATAATACGAAATGCTTTACATAAAGCCGTAAACAATATTTTTATTGATTAAGTAAAATAAAATAATCTAAGTATTTGTAGCAAAACCATTGAAGGTAAAAAGTATATTGATAAATTAAAATGCTTTACTTCGATTCTTCGACTTTACTCTTCATATAATATCTTCTTTTAGATGTATACCAAAGTCTACAACCATTTGTAGAAAAAATCTTTGAGATATTCATTAGCGTTTAATAAAAGACGAAATGGTTTCTATCAACTTTACCTTTATAGAAATATATAAATATAGAAATATTGAATATTCGAAGGAAAAAGCTTTCAAATAATATTTATAATGTGAAATAATTTCCATCAACTTTTAATCTTTAAAAGTGATGTTTAATCATTATAAAGTATAGAAATTATTTGTAGCAAAAACCTTGAAACCTTTATATTCAAATAATTTTTATAATACGAATTACTTGACATGAACTTATTGGAATATCTTTCTTTAAATGCATAATAATATATTTTCATTTATAATAGGGATAACTTCCATCTGACGGATAATAAAATATACAAATTATTAGTAGGAAAAACTAGAACAGTTTTGTAGCGGAAATGCTAAACAAATGGAGCAAATCGTTACACAACTGACCCTCTTTGTCCGTGTCATCGTCGCAGACAATCTACCCCCATTATTTGCTAAGAAATATTGAACTAAAGTGCACGACATTTTTGGGATATAAAAACTGAAAATAGAAATTATTGCAAACGTTCGACATATCGAGACAAGGCTAATGCTTTTACTGCACACAATTGTTGCCAGCAGGGGAACTCATAAATTTGCTCAAATGCGCTTCAAAAACTGACCAAACTGAAATCGATAAGTGCCTCCATGCGGGACACATTAAATGTCCACGAAAAACAGGCAACAGGCATTTTTCTATAGTTTGATGCACTTCAGGGTAAATCGATACGCAATTCCACTATAAAGTGCGCAGCGTAATGAAAACTGAACTGAACTGAAAAGTGAAAATTATTTAAGCGCATTTAATGCAGTTTGACGCATGCGCCACCGTTTGTTGTCTGAATGAACTGCGCAGTAGCAGCTGCTGTGGCACACTCTAAGGAGGGGGATATCACCACCCCTAGTTTACCCCTCGTTCATCCTGACGAGTCACCCCAGCATCATTATCCTTTTTTTGCCCTAGACACACGCAAATGTGTTAATTCCGCGTGGTGTTCTTCCTCTCTCAGTTCTCTTTGCAATCTGCCACTTTATCTACCACTCGACTTTGCGTCGTGCAACATTTGTGTGCCACATGGTGAAACCTTTTGCCCGTCCATTATTATGAATTTGTAATTTATGCTACGAAAATACTCGCATCCATTATGAAAACATCAACACACGTTGTGCAAATCAAGTAATTATCATTAGAGAGACGTTCTACATAATTATCGGACGTTCGTGTTGGATTTGGGTTTCTGAATTTCTGGGTGGGTCGCATTATGGGTTTGGCAGAATGTTGAAATATTTTGATTTATGGCTGACTAGGGAAATGCAACTGCCTACAGTTGATTGTAATGCATATGCGCGGTAGTTAAGCTCTGTGAGAAATTTGAGAACTTATTCAATCAGAAAATTTACAATACTTCGAACTCTAAAATATTCCATAATTACATTTCAGGCAAAATCGAACTGTAATAAAAATGAAAACCATTTTGAATAGTACAATAAAGTTTGTTTTGTTGTTCGGCAAATGTGTGAAATTAACATGACCTTTTGTCCAAAGAATAGCACCAAATGTGTCAGGATTGCAAAGAATATTCTTCAACATTTTTAGTATGTGAAATTTCAAGCCTAAATTTCACATGCTCATTCATATATCACACATTATTTATGATACAATGCTTTCTCAATGACTTTTCACAATATTTTAGACTTTTACAAGCTTACTCCTAAAACCCGCCCACGTGCCTCAATTCACATCTTCGGCTGGAAAATCCAAGCTGTAAAATTTCACTCAAAATTTAAATTTCTAAAATTTATCTAGCCTTGGAAAGTTACTCAATGAACTTGCTGCAGCAGATCATTTTATGATTGTCCTTCCAACTCTGCAGGCTTTAACCTTAGCGCAGTCCATAACGACTCTATTTTGCTTTCAACAAAAAACACATTAAGATATCAACATAAAAGTACTGAAAGTTTCAAGGATCTTCGCAGTATCCTTACTCAACCTTGAGGCTGTGTCGTTATGTGTTTATTATCAGCACACGCCCGGTGATCTTGTCCTTCCATTTTGCATTGCGCATGCGCGACGCGTGTTAAGAGCAAATGGGCCAAGTCAAGCGGTGAAGGATAACGAGCAGGATGCGCTCAAGGTTGCAATTAGACCTTGACTGCGGCCAAGGACGAACTCACTTATCCAACCCATTTTTTGGGCTAATTATGCGCAAGGACTGACTATCCTTGGGCCGTTATTGGTCACGTGTTGTGTGTGTCCTGAAAGTCGCCATTGTTTGACATTAATTGCACTTTTCCAGCTGAGTGCGTGTCCTTCGCTAGCGCTCGCTACTTGCTCAGCTGGGATAAGTCAAATTAATGCTCACCAGACTGAAGGACATTGCCAGTGTGTGTGTCTGTTGGTGTGAAAACTGACAAAGTGTGTGTCCTGTCCATGCACGATTCCCAAGAAGGTCCTTTAACTCATATCGCCTTGCAAATATAACAAAAACAACAACAAGCAGACAAAATACTTTGTGGCCTGCTGTGCGTTTCATGTATTAGATAAAAATTTAATTTTGTTTTTGCTTTGGCTTTTGTTTATTTTTGTTGCCTCTGACTTTGCTCATGTCCTTGGTGTGAACTGCCAATAAAAATCGCTTGTCTGTGTTCGCAATACCCTTGAGCATAGATACGTTGTAAAAATGCAATTATGATTGTATTATGGTCGCCTTTGTGTTTAGCTTAAACATTTTGCTTGTCCCTTTTGTTGAGAGCTGCTTTGCAACCCGCATCCCAGTTGCAGTCGCAGTCGCAATCGCATCCTTATCCACAAGCATCCTCAGCTGCACACACTTCTTCTGCAGTTGTCATTCCGCGCCTGCACACGTCATCCACACACACATCTCTGAGCATATTCTCCTCCACTCGACCATTGGATGCTGGTCAATAGCTAATAAATTATCCTCGTATTATACTTCCCCGTAACTTGGCCTTTGTCAGCTCTTCACAATGCCTTTTGCATTGTCTGCGACTCTTTATCTCTATGCGTTTCTCTCTCTATTGATATCTATACATCTCGCTCTATCTCTAAACCGCTATATAATTCGCTCCAGGTGCTTATAACACCTTGTGTGTGAATCTGCGTGTGTGTGGCATTCCACAATAGGATGCCAATTAATAGAGCGAATGCATATTCTAGAAAATCTCATTGAATTTGAAAACGAATTTATTGAATAAAATATCTGGAAACATTCAAATTGGAATATTTCCTTAAGTTTGAGAATTTGTTTATATTCCTAAAATACAAATTTTAGGTTTACAATATTGAATTATACCAGAAAGTAGCAAAGCTAAGACATCATAGTAATTAGAGAATATGTAATAAAGTCAGCTTAAACAACTTATTATTGAAAAGCTTGTTCATTTAAGATAGATTTTAGAGAATTGTTATTTTTGCATTTCTCTTTATTTGACAATCATATAACTTTGTTTCCTTCATTGTAAGTCAACTATTATCCTTTTACTTTGTAAATAGAATTTGCTGATAAATTTTACAGAATATAATTCTAATACAGCATTCATATTCATAATTTTATTTATAATGCTTGAAACTTTTGGCTATTATAATTCGTTCACCCTTTCCCAATCAGCAGTAGTTTAGCGGATTATTTCATTATCATTGTTTAAATTCATAATTGATGGCAAATTAACACTTTTTTAATTGATTTACAAACAATGTGTTGAATTTTAAATTTCATTAGTTTTTTGCGTGTTGCATTAATTATTTCTTTCTAAATTGCATATTGTTTAGACATAAATTAACATATTAAATTTGATGAGCAGCCTAAACTTTGTTTATATATTTTTTTCAAATTGGTTGATGCATTTGTTTTAAAATAGTTTCGTTTACAATTCCCACTCAAAGTCGCTCAAAATTTCTGTGATGAATCCTTCATCAAATTTAATACCTTTCGCAGATCTTTGAAATAATCAATTTTCGTTTACATTGAATTCTTTAATTGCACAAGCTAATGCATTAAGAGCTCTGCCTAATCCCACAACAAACAGCAATCACTTGGCCAATTCACATGACACATTCACAATCAGTCTGAAGTGGCATGTCACAAAGTCGAATGTGCCACAAGTGCTGCACTTTTTTGAAGATGCACTTAAGAGACAGCGAGAGAGCGAGATAAAGAGTGAGAGAGTTGAAGACACAGTTGGCAGTCAACATGCAAGTACTCATGTCAATTTTGCATTAAATAACTAAATCAACCTCAAACAAGACGCCCACAGACTGCAGCAAATACTTGGAGTCGACTCTTAGATGATGTGAAAAGATGCCCCAACTCTGCTTTGGGATCTGGTTGAGTCTATTTCAAGAGTAGACGTTAGTAGTAGGTCCAAAAATGTTTGTCCAGCTTCGCGTTGCTGTCAGCTGTGCAGAGAGCTGGTGGGCAAACAAATACGCGTAGTGGCATCCAAAGTGGATGCCAAATAACCATAATGGTGTTTATCCACAAGTTCATTTCGCTGTTTAAACATGCCTCCGAATTTACCGACACAATAAACAACGGCCAACGCGCAATGCGCGCGGCCAAAACCACGCGGCGCCCAGTTTTGTTTTTTTATTCCCTCACTCTCCACTCCACTCTCTTTGCATTTGCCTTTGGGGCAAACCGCGGGCCATAGACGGCTGACAGTGGTCGAAGTTGGGTCCACAGGTCCCACCAAGTCCTGGGGGTACCGTCATCATCGACATCAACGGTAGCCACTCTGCATCGTCGTCGTCGTCGTCAAACGAAATCGAAGTGCATTGCGCTGTTATTTTAACGATTATGCTGATGAGCAGCATCGAGAAACGACGACGATTGCTACCAATATACATACGTAGACAACGACGACGCGGGCGATGATCCATCAGAACTCTAGAGACATGGAAATGCAATTTGTGTAATTTATGCGGAGTTCGAGCTCAGTGATATGTTCGATTAGCTGAACGATCCGTCAGATACAAAATGCTCGTTATCAGATGCAAGATGCGAGAGATGCCACAGCGGCACTTGTCTTCCAAGCACACAGAGTCTCATTTTGATTTATGATTTCATCGGGTTCAGCACACAGTACAAATTAAAAGCATTCCCGGGTTAAGCATTCGACTACTGACTTTTTTATGTGTGTGTATTTTCATTTATTCTTTGACCTGCAGCAAATGTTGTCATCATTGTCTAGACTGGCGTAGACGTAGATGGATAAATGTTTGCTTCTCACTGACTGACTGACTGGCAATCATCAATTAATAAAATGAGGCATCTAACTCAGAACTAAGCAGTCTCATAGAATTCTTGTTGTTCGTTTTTTTGTTTGGGCACGTCAAGCTGCTTATCATTTGATTCGACTTGTGCAGACAATTTAAATGTCAATTAAAGGCAGGAAAAGTGCATCATTAAATATAAATTATGAGGGTATTAGCCCAAAGCCAAGTTTACAGCACGGTAGCCAACAGTTCACAGTTGGCCAGAATAGAATTAGAATTTGAGCACATTACAATACTGGGTTATTAACGAACTGCGCAGCGATTTGTTGAGAGGTCTTCAAAAAGTATTCTGAAAGCTTGCATGACCTTTAACAGAACTCCATTTGTTATTATTAAGCCAATCTCAATCTTTTCGTAATATGTATACATTTAATTACCTTTAAATATTTAAAAATAGTAATAAATTTGTATTGAAAACTTTTTTCTCAATATTTGTCTTACAAGCTACTTTCTTTATCTACTTAGTCCTTGACAGATTACTGATTGATATTATTAAGCTATAGAAATGCTATTTTACTACAAATTTAATTGTCTTTACATGTTTTAATCAATTATTATATAATATATTTATTTTAAATGTACAATACAGTAAGTATAGATATGAAAACAGACCACTGTTTAGATATTTGAGTTTATTTATAATTACAATATTATAATTAGCATACAAACATCTGGAAATTGCATTTTATTTCCAATTGAATTCAGATCAATACAAATGTGCATTGAGAACCAAATTGCTGGCAGCTCTTTTGGAATAATATGGTCATTCATAATTAAACAGTTCCCACAGCCAATGTCTGGAGAGTCATGAGTAAGCATCGGGCAATTAGTCATTGCACAATTTTGCACAAGTGCCGAAGCACTTCCGACTTTTGTGCTAACTACGATTGATTTTAGCGAGTCAAAGATTTAGTTCCCACACTCGCATCCTGGCACATCCTTGCCAGCTGCTGCCGCTGCTGCTGCTGCGCGCAAGTCTGTGAAAAATTTGCCAACAAATAAAATTCCTGTACAGCAAAAGGACGAACAAAAATAAGCAAACAAAAGCAGGACGAAAAAAAAGAGGAGAAGCAAGCGAGCCAAGGCAAAAAGGGTGCGACGCTGCAGTAAACTTCCGGCTGACCAAAAATGCAACAGGACCTGGTCCATCGCCTACAATATACGAGACAGAGAGAGTCCTGGACATGCAGTTCTTTTTATTTTCTTCTTTTTTTCCGATTTGACGGTGCTGCTGCTGCTGCAGTTGCTGTTGTTGGTTCGTTTGTTTATTGCCACGCCATGGCAATGCCATACAATGTCCTTCCGGTCATTTATTAACGTCAATGAAATGGGTCCAGTCCAATTGCAACTATGAGACGCTCTGATTTTTTTCACTCTCTATAACTATTTTCTCTCTTTGCTTTTTGACCATGTTTGCCAGTGGGGTGACGCTTGAGTTGGCAACGATTTGTCGCAGAGTCAACACAAATTTCACTCACTACATTTTGACACTCGAAGGTTGCGACCATGTGCTGTTCCCGTTCACATCCGCATAAAGCAAAATTATTGCCATAAACTATATTTCGAAAATCAACAACAAGAAAAAATTGTGTCATATTCTTTACGGTCTGTGTTGGTTGTTTAAGAGACTGAGTTCTCAATACAAAGTGAATATGGAGTGAGAGCTCGGAGCATGTGGAAAGTCAGCTTAAAGTGGTAAATCTATATTGATTATTTACAAAAAGTAATTGGATAATGTGATGATGTGGGTATTTATAATAAGTTGGCTAAGATTGTTGTGTGTAAAGCAATCGTATATATTAAATAAGATAAACAGCAGATACATTTCAAACCGAAATATTGTGTGATCTCCTTGAAAAACATAAACTAAAAAAATACACAAAAAAGAACGTGATTAATTCAACAATAAAATCTTGAATCATGATAAAATGACGTCAAAATTTAACCAAAATAGTAAATTCTTAAGTCAAGATAACAATTCTAAAAAATTCGTAAAATTACAGATTACGATTCTTGTGTAAAGAATGAAAAAATGTCAAAGTCTGTGTTGGTTGTTTAAGAGACTGGGTTCTCAATACAAACTGAATATGGAGTGAGAGCTCGGAACATGTGGAAAGTCAGCTTAAAGTGGTAAATCTATATTGATTATTTACAAAAAGTAATTGGATAATGTGATGATGTGGATATTTTTAATAATTTGGCTAAGATTGCTGTGTGTAAAGCAATCATATATATAAAATAAGTTAAGCTGCAGATACATTTCAAATCGAAATATTGTGTGATCTCCTTGAAAAACATAAACAAAAACAAAAAAAAATATACAAAAATAACTTGCTAAAATCAACAATAAAATCTTGAATCTAGATTAGATGATGTCAAAATTTAACCAAGATATAAATTCTTAAGTCAAGATAACAATTCTAACAAATTACAAATTACGATTCTTGTGTAAGAATGAAAAAATGTCAAAGTGTAGCCAAGAAAGCAAAACATCACATCCGAAATTCTTATTGCATAATTCTCTTTAAGATCTTCTTAAGTCAAGACATGTAATCTACTTTTCAATCTAGATTTGTTTCTCTCTATGTAGAGTTTAAATTTTAAATAAAAATTTCTAAATTTTAAATACTTGTAGATTTGATATCAATTATATGAGAAAAGTACTAGCTTAAGCCTGATTTATGTCATTTAATTCCGCTGGCAACTTGTCTCATTACAGTTCCGCTTCTTAGATCAATTCTTTTGGGTTGTCCACTTCCTGTCCTATACGCTAACAAAAGTCTTCCGCAAGACATTAGACACGCTTATTAGATACTGCTACCTGTAGCTGGCAGATTGTTGAAAGGTGGTAACATCTAACCGATGCAGTGCCACAAAATACGATTCTGTATGGCAAACCGTAGAGCAATTGCGATTGCAATCGCAATCGCATGACAATGCATTGCTCATTGTTGGCCAATTTCATGACAATTTTTCAGCATCCATGGGAGCGAGGAATGGGAATTGAAATAGGAATAGAATATACTCCCTGAGGATAGTCGAAGGAAATACAAGCAGCAAAGTCACCGTCGTAGACATTTGTTTCATATTTACTTAGTGCCAAAAGGAAACCCCGAAACAGCTGGGCAATTGGATTTGTTGCCTTTGCCTTTTGTTGCTTCAGTTATTGTGGCTGTCAGTCATCAATGTCATGCATACAATTGTGAATGACACATAAATATTGGCACAATGGCCAAGACGAACTCAGGCAAGGATTACATACGTATCGTATACACAGGCCGAGATTTTTCGGGCTCGAACCCACTTCCTTCTTACATTGTTGTGCGGGTCTTGGCCAATCTTGCGACATTTCCGCTTCCTTGTCTTGGCCCGTTGTGCAATATTTGTCTTCGAGTGAGTGACACTTTTAGCCAGGACTGCGGCAAACATACAAAGCCAAAAATGGTTGGGCTAATCCTCATGTTTACGGGGCTATTTACAGCATGCCCCTGACAATTTTAACAATAACCAAAAATCGACAACGAAATACCAATTTCGAATACCCAAAATGCCATTAGAAAATTTCTATTTGTTTTTTTTTTGTTATATATTTTTGCCACTGTTTGCTTATCTTTTGCAAAAGAAAAACTACTTTTGGGAAATTGCTTTAGAATAAAATTTAATTGAGGATTACGACAACATGGAACGCTGACACTCAGCAAGGTATGTGTGAGTATATGTGTGTCTGTTGGTGTTTCCGACTGTGTCTGCGTCTGTGTCACATATAATGCCTGTTATCCTGCCTTAAGGCTACTTAGGGCCTGTCTCACATATTACATATATTACATTAGTTTGCTGCTCTGCTCTGCCCGGTCTGGTCTGGTCTGGTCTCGCCTCCTCAAATGGCTCCCTGGCATCAGCTACAACGAGGAGGATGTTGGCTCTTGCCTGGTTGCATTGCCAGCTGCCATTTGAACATGTGTAATCATCGTACGTGTCGGCAATTGACAATTATTATTACGTAGTTTGTTGCCATTAGCAGGAAGTGCTGCCAATTTTACCAGCAGCTGCTAAAACCCGAAAGGTACTCTCCATCTTTAACTTGGCTTGCCAACTCTTGGCGAGACTAAAGCGAGTCGTTGTTTTAATTTTAAAATCTTTCAACTAAATTAATACGTAGCCAAGCAATTTGTGTATAAGTATAGCTTAGCTAAGCACACAGCTTGTTACCAATTTAAATACTTGTAAATTGTTAAAAGCATACCAATTGGTACATGGCTTTAAATTAATTTTGTTAAGGCATCATTTTTAAAAAGATGAAAGCATTATTTTGTAAGATTGTATAAAAATTTGCGTGTTATTTGTGTTGCTTTCAATAATTTATTAACATTGCTGCAGAGTCACATTAAATAAATTTAAGCTATATATAATTGTGATTCTGATCGTATATAATACCATATTTAAATATTTTAAAATTAAACTTTAAATATTTTAAAATTAAACTATATAAGTTCTGTAATTTTTCCCAAATTCAACATAATTTAAGCTTTTTCTAAATTGTAAATTTAAGCTGCACAAATTTATTTGCAATTTTTTGTGGAATTCAAGTTTTAAAATCATACCGGTTAAATAAGTTTCATTACACAAAATATAACTTGTAATATTTTGTAAAATAAAGAAACAATTTATGTGAGATTTAGCATTAATGTAAAAGCTAACATACTTTTTAAGCTGCAGAAATTTCCAATGGTTTTCGAATCTTTATTTAACTCATCTCAACTCTTATATCAACTAAGTTGCAGCATTATAATAATGCTAAGTGATTTCAGCTGGCATTTACAGTCATATTTATTTCTGCAGTCAATGTTAAGAATCATTATCCATGCTTTGTCTTTGTGAATAAAACATGCAAAGAAGTTCTTGACCTTTCGCATTGACTTTCAATCTAATTATAATGACTTGACTCCACGGAAATTCTTTAGCAAGCCATCAAACCGATCAATACCACTTTTTCAGTTGTTTTTTTTTTTCTTCATAAAGTTCTGCATTGCCAACAAATTTCAGCAATTTTCCACAATTTACCCAAGCAGAGCACCACATAAATAGGACCATGGCATGAGGAAAAAAACAAGACTACAAAAGCACACACAGAGATAGTTAATCATGGTTCTTGGCTCAGGCGAATCAAACTCAAATTACATTTAAATGCCATGAAATGCTATTTGATTTCTTTTCTCTAAAAACCCATAATTACAAACAATTGTCAGTTGCTTGTGTACTTCTCACCGCCGATTATGACGGCCCAAAAGAGCTGCGTGCTGGAAAATTATACGTTAGCCACAGCGGGGAGCCAGTGAAGAGGGGGAAAAAAGAGGAGCATATTCGATATACCCATACTCATCATCCAATACTTGGCAAACGGCATTTGGAGTGGTCTCTGGTCTCGCTGGCATTTGAGGGAATTCAAAGTCAAATGACATTTGTCACGCGAGCCTTTCGTTTTCAAATGCAGACGTCTATTAAATTTGATTTCTTATTGAACTTCTTTAGAATTATTTTTTTTTTTGCCTGCCTGCCTGCCTGCCCTGCTTAATTATATTCACAGTTTTTTGTTGGAAAGGTTAGACAACGCATCGTTGATTTTAATAACACTCAACGGGATGTAAGGAAGAAAAAAAGTTAGCGACTTCGTTTTTTTTTTTTGCTGTGCATTGCATTTTATGCGCTTAAGGTAAAAGTTTTTAGCGGTCTTAGCTCATTAATCACACGGCACAAAAGCACCAAGCAGCATCGGGTGGAAGAAGAAAGATTAAGAAGTTCAGCATGGAAAATTTTTGGAAAATGTGAGTAGAAGAACTCTAAAGCAAAGGCAAATAAGTGAGGGAAGAGGACAGAGAGTGAAGCAAAGCAAAGACGCATGCATTGAAGTCTAACAAATCAACGTGCAATTTGCTCATTGAACTATGATCGCTTCCAAAATTCAAGTTGAAAGTCTTTACTTGGCCAGGACTTGCCAAACTTGATGACATAAAACTTATGCTGCGACTGCGTAAAGTTAGCAAAAACTTTACGTGATTTATAACGTACGCAGCGACAAAGAGAAAGAGAGAGAGAGAGAGAAAGAAGAGAAATGCGAATTGAGAACTGTAAAGTGAGAAGTGAGAACTGCAACTGATGTACGGGGAGGTGGAGGTGGCAGTGCAGATACTTTTTTCAATAAACTTTTCGCCTAGACATATTCATATTTTATGCATAAATTCACAAAACTCACATTCAAGCGCTGCGTGAAAAGCTGCAATTGAAATATAAAATGCCTTACAGATGTTAAGAAGTCAAAAAACAAAAATGAATTAAACAATTATTAAAGTTTAATGTCTCAAAACGTACATGAAAAAAACAAACCTTATATCAACTACATCCTTTTGAAAATCAGGCTTCAGCAGGCTTTCATTTGAAAAACGTGTGAAATGGTTTTCATAAAATTATTAAAGTTTAACGCTTAGAGTTCCTTACACATGAATGGAAATAATTTAGCAACTTAAAAATGAACTTTTAGAAAACACGATATCAAGAAAATGTTCTTTAAAGTTTGAAGTTCGAATAAGTTCACTTCCAGTTTTAATGATATTACAAATTATACAATACTTTAAAGATGCTAAAGTTTTGCTAAAAGAAAATAAAAAGGCGTTTTGCGTATTCATTAGAAATTATACAAAAGCCTGGATATTTTTATTAAACACATTCAGAATATCTCAATTTATTACTCAAAAGATACAGTTTTCTTTTTGACTATTATAATAAACAAATTTAGCATTTTTTATGTTGAAAACTTAAAAGTAACATAAATAATGTTGAAAGATCAAAGATCAAAGTGATCAATACAAAAACATGTGGAATTCATCAAAATTAAGACAATGCACTATGGGTCAAAATCCCAAATTTGCGGCATAAACTCTAAAAATGGACCAAAGATTCTGAAAATTTGCACAAATATCTGGGAGAGAAAGATAGAATTTCGGAAAAAATTTTGTGTCAATTTGACCACGCCTTCCTCCCGCCCCCATATAACCCTCCGTATGAAACACTGGATCTCAGAGACTATAAGAGATAGAGCTATAATTTTTTTTCGACAGCATTTGTTATGTTTGCACGCAGATCAAGTTTGTTTCAAATTTTTGCCACGCCCACTTCCGCCCCCGCAAATCAAAAAAATCGAATAACAAGCCTAATTTTAAAGCTAGAGTTACGAATTTTGGTATATACAATAATTACCATAGTAGTTATGATTCCTGAAAATTTGGTTGCGATCAGATAAAAATTGTCGAAGTTATTAAAAAAACAGTTTGAGCAGCGCTGCATGAGAGAACTCATAAACACCTGCAACATGTATTGTTATTTCAAAAACGGGCAAAAACGGGCAAAAACCATTACTAAAAATGGATTCTATATAGATTTGTTAAAAATATTACATTTTTACCTTTAAGGCACTTTGAGGCACTTAAAAGAAAAGCTTCACAGAACACATGTACTTTTGTTAGAATAAGCTAGAACAACACATTTGCAACACATTAGTCAAAACAACACAAACATTTAGAAATATAGAAAAACGTTTAGTAACTATTAATTTACATACCTTGATCTTTATTTTGCATTAACACACTTTTAACTTTTAATGTTTGGTTCAATTGAATTACGAGCTGCAAGTCGTCAAAATTTTCGCGGGTTTTTTGTCTATAACAAAAAAACACTGAACAGCTGGCTTTAAAAGCGCGCAAAAAATTAGGGGTATTCCCAAAAAATTTTATCAAAATTTTTTTATATCATTTAAGTATTCAAGATACCAAAAAAATAATTAAACAACACTATTTCCAAAAAAAAAAAAAATCATTTATGCCGCATATTTGGGCTTTTGACCCATAGTGCAATGGTTGAAAGTATCCAAAGTAAACTATTTATATTTACAGTTTTCTTTGATAAACTCAATTTAAAGCAGGTTTTTATTTTGACAATTCAGCATTTTCAAATTTATTTACATTAAAAATATTATTTTAAGACTTTAGGATTATTCACAAGGCATGTAAAGTCAAATTGAAATTCGCCAAAGATAATATCCTGATCGGTGCTGGCCAAGCCTTGCCTCTGGCGCCCTTATAACACCGCCTTATACACGCCCCGCATTTACACAAAAGAACCACATTTTTTTCATTCTCTTTTTGTTCTTAAAAATCAGTTTCCACCTGCATCCTTTCAAGTGAAGTATCGCAGCGACAGGCAACTGTATCTTTTACCCTTACCTTTGCCTTTCCCTATAGCCAATAACTTTTCATGCAGGTATAATACGCGTGCCCTTGTCCTGATGTATGGATATCTCTCGCTCTTTCTTTCTATCCCTCTTTCTCTTTCTGTGCGATTAGCATTTGAAATCATTAGCCAGGTTCAGGTTCTCGTTCTGGTTCTCTGTGGCTGGTCTTTCGGACTGGTTATGGGATGCAAGGTGCATTTTTGGAACCACATTCGTGGTCGACCAACATCGACATCATCATCGCCATCATCATCATGATTTTATCTGGCAATGTGCATCTTTCTCTACCTTTTGTTTCATTCTTTCACTCGGCCTGTTTTGCCTTTCAAAAGCCAGCGGCGTCAAATTTGTAAATGCACCTGGATTTTGTTCGTTTGTTCAGTTCCTTTGTCAGTCTTTCTTCTTGGACCGATATTTGTTGATTTTTGTGTTTCTCTCATTTTTTTTTCCTCTTCCCGATGTTGGTGTAGTTATTTTCCTTGATATATGCGAGCATTACTCTACGTCTTGTTGGTTATCCTTTTGACATTGCTGGTCGTGTGCAGCCGTTTTTCGTTTTCGGAAATCATCATCCATCAAAAATGATTGCCGAAAGATGTTTCATGTGATTTGAAATTCAAATACTCGTCATTCAATTAGTATAATTGCAGTTATTTTTGTACCCAGCAGGTGGAATACTGTTTTTAGCAAATAGTCCCAGCAATTTGGCAAAGTTCTTTGAATTCCCAGTGTGTGTGGGCGTTTCAAACAAACAAATGAACAATTATACGAAATTTCATTAGTCGTTTGAAATAAATTACATAGCTCTCAATGAAAGACTCCATAGCACAATATTGTATTCCATTTCCACTGATGTGGTAAAGTGCCTCGAGATCATCATCTGATTGCTGGCTTCCATAACAATTCAACCGGCCGCCCAACATAAATTTAATATGGAAAGCTCATGTTAAGCGGCAGATAGAACAACCTGTTTTTTCGTTTTTGTTGATATCAAAAATCACATTATTAATGTCGCTTTGCGTCCCCACTAACTGAATTTTGGGCGAGCAACCACTGTCATTATACGGTCGTATTTCAATGATAACATACAAGTAAGTATATCAAATATATTCTTTCGTCCCTTCCCTTCGGCCCAATCAACTTGAAATTGTCGATTGGGCCAGCACTCTATCTAGTCTCGCTTATCTAAACTGAAGTTTCTTTTAATTAAAAGCAAAGCCAAAGCCACAGAGTGGAGAGACTGTGCCAATGACCCGCATCAGTATCTTCAGTTCTCCACTTTTGCTTGACTCTCTCTCTCTCTCGCTTCTCTGGCAAAGCGCCGAAGACCGTGGGGCCAAGACAAATGCAGTAATGCACCGGCACATTATTCATGCCGTTATCAGTGGAATGGTCTCAAATGCGGTCAACACACACACACACATGGAACTTGGCTGAGTCTCTGAGAAATGCGTGCCACGTTCGACCGGCAACTCTTTAAATATTTCAAGCTGCCTACGAACACTATTGGTTTTCAGTTTTCGGTTTTTTTACCGATTGCTAGCTGGCAATTGGCCAAGCGAGCAATTGAGTTCTAAAATGCTTTTGCAACTTTTATATGGCCCTCATGCACTTGGGCCAATTTGAAAAGTGGGCGTTGAATGAGCGATAAGCGTTAACCGCGCGCAAAACGTGCAAAAGTTGTACCAAAAAAAAGTAGAGAGAAGAAAATAAAAAATGTTTGGTCTGCTTAATTGCAGAGCAGGAAAAACACTTTCCCATTCGTTTGTTGAATCGCTTTCGCGTTTGCATCGAATTGCACCTGCATACGTCACAGCGCCAGGATAACGATCAAGGAAATGCCTTCACGCATTGTCCGCTGCCCGCTGCGAGGACCTCGAATTCCCTTCTCTCCTACCCTATAATTTAAAGAAACGCTTGCGTGTGCGCTGCAGCATTAAAACCCGTCTTTAATAACGGTCAGCCACGTTTAATTTATAGGCGTAACTCTCTGGACCAACATATCCTTGAAGGTAGTTCAACGTTGCCTCTCTTACCTGTCGTCTAGCCATAAAAAATGAATCGACGTTGTCTCTGACATGCGCTGCCAAAGAAATGTATTAATTAAAGCAAAAAAACAGGTTATACTTTGGCAGGTGATTGTTCTGAGTTCTGAGATGAGCTGAAGAAGAAAATAATGCTCATAATTGCAGTGATTCTTTTGCCCCTCATTGTTACAATTTAACCTTGATGAGTGGCTGTCAATTGCGGGTTTAAAATGATTGGCAAGTTGCTAAGTGTTTACATTTAACAGATGAAAAACTAGAAGGAAAATTAAATTATCTGTGATGGTAAAAGAAAGTAAATATTACTGTATTCTTTCATAATAACTAGAAAGGTAGATAAAACTTAGTTGTATAAGCGAATTGGCTATCAAATTATCATTGACTTTAAGATTAGTTTTCTAGTTTTATTCAGAGAATATTACAATTCCAATTAACATTATTATGAATCTCAAAATCAGATCTTACACATTATTTACTTTACTATTTATTTAAGAAATAATTTTTTAAGGTCTGCTTCTACTAAAAAGATTTCAAAAGTTCTGCTTTAATTAAGCCAGAATAGAGCAATAGAAGTAATTGGAATAACTTATTTGGATCCTAGTATATAAGAAAATTAAACGTGCAATAGTTTAAATATATGTATTTGACTTAAGCAATTGGCATTCAGACTAAGATTGAGAATTAGTAAATTTTTCACTTTATATGTCTTAGAATATAAAAATTCGAAATATAATATTTACATGAACAAACAAATTTTGTTCATTATTTATTTTATTTTTGTTTTTGAATTCATTTTTGAATTCTTGCTTAATTCTAAAACGATTTTAAGAGTTCTACTTCAATAAAACCGCTCTTCTGAGTATCAAAGAAAATGTATACAATGGAGCTAATTACAATAACTTGTTTCTATCCTAGTAATAGACGACATTAATAGTTTAAGAGGTTTAGACTTCAAGGCCCTTGAAACTTTTGTCTTGCCGCTAGAACACAGAAGCAGAAACTATCACTCTATCCCCATGTTGTGCTAAGTTGTTAAGCGGCTAGAATTTGTAAGACGATTTGGAAAAGTTTTAAGTTTGGCTCGTAAAACAGTCAAGACTACTGTTCGATTTGTTGGTCACTTCTTCGCAGCTTCGTTTTATGACTGATGCAAAGTCAAACACAAGCAATCGTTGTCTATGGACAACGAAATCAATAACAATTTTTCACAACTTTTCTTCACACCTAACAAACGCTGGCCTTTTATAATGTCACACAAAGGAGTCCTAAATGATATTTATGTTGGCATTTATGTAAAAACCACGAAAATGCAATAAAGAAAGCCGAAAAGAAAAGTGATGCGCCTAACATGCGTGTAAATAAATGCGAATAAGTAAAGATCTGAGGTCCAAAAGCCTTTGAGTGACGCGTAAATTAAATAATTTCTTTGTCCGCTTCCCCAGACAAATTTACATAATAGCATAAAAACTGTGTATTGTGCCCAATGTCAGCAGGAGGGCTCACAACCGAAGAAGAAGTGCTGCACCCTTTGATTAGCATAAAGAATAGAGAGAACCGCAGACTTAGTGTCGACCTATTGAACCCAAGAGCTGAAAGCTGAAAGCCGAGAGTCTCAATAGTAATTTAAATTTCATTAGCTGCAATGCATCAGGCAGCCGACAAAATGCTAATAAGAATTCCTTAGGGCACCTGCCTAAAGAAAGTCTTTTGTCAAAAGTGCCGTCTGCAGAATAAAATGCAGGACACTGCACTCGCATTCTTAATGGCCTCTGCACTCACTTTGATTTCTAATTAAATGTTAATAAGTGCTTGAGGTTGCCAACTCTTCTACACTTTTCGTTTCGATATCATTTTTACCTTTGGCCAAGACACGGCACAGACATCGAGACGCGCTTCAAATCGGAGCGGAAATGTGACGGCCATTTAAATGCTAAGCAGCGCCCTCTAGTGTCAGCCGCATAAATTTCCAAACTCAAATGTGCACTCTACCATTTCCGGCGCCCATAAAGATAACGCTCATGTGTCGTTTCGGAAATCAAACTAAATTTCTTTTCTTTTTTTTGTTTTGCTTTTTTTTTGTTTAAGTGAAATGCCGTGTCTATTGAACTATTTCTGTTGTCAAAATGTTTAAGGTTTCTCGGCTTTTGTATTTCTTTCACTCTTTTTGATTATTATTATTATTATTGGTTTAAGTAACTTCCAGAGCTTGTTTTCATGCCCATTTATTTTGTCGGTTTTGGACGGCTCTTTTTACAGTCTTTTAGTTTAATCAGAGGCAATTTACTTCATTGATTATCATAACAAATGCTTATTTTTAGTAACTCAATTAGGGTTTTGTTTTCGGAAAAGTTTCACAGTTTGATTTACTTTCCAAATGAAAATAATACTTCGAGAGATAATACAATAAAACAATAAAGTGTGGTGGATCAATTTATTGCATATTATTTTTAAATGCAAAACATAGTATGCTGGACAAATTCAGATTGACAAATATTTAAATGTTTTATGTGCTGGAAACAGAAAATATATTGTAACTTTTTATGGAAAGAAGAGAATGTTGAATGTTGTTGAGAATGTTTTGTTTTACAAAATGTTTTGAAATACATTTAAGTCTTATTAAGAAATTAAACTACAAAATATTAGATTTTTTTTGGAAAGAAGAAAGTGATTTTATACTACACGGCTCAAATTTTAATGTAGATGTTTAATAGGTAATATTATTTTTAATTGAAGCAAGACATTTCAATTTACGAAATGTTATGGCGCAAACATATTTGTAATATATGCACCTAGGGAGTTGTGTGTTTAGTTTACTCCCGCATATTAATGTAATTTTGAGTTTGCTTGCAATTATTATGATTTGGGAGCAATTTAAATTGGCATAAAACTCAAACAGACCTGGAGCCTGTTGATTTTCGCGACATTGGCAGCTGCTTGGACTCTCACAGGGAAAATGCAAACAAACGGCGGGGTATTCATAACAAAAGTTGGCTTAAATTAATGCCCTGGGCCCGGGCTATCAGCTATCAGCTGCCTGTCGCTTGTCGCCTGTCGCCGTGTGACACATCAAAATAATCCCGACAGCTTAATTATGTACGGTTTAATGTGCGGCTCATTGCCAGAGACAAACAATGACCAAAATGGCAGGCCAAAGCAGCCACATCCTTTCCTCTATACTATACTATACCTCTCTTTTTTGTGTGAAAAGGATTTATGCACAAAAACGTTCCCACCCGCACATAACCGGGCACACACACAGAGAGAGCGAGAGCATCCAAAATATGCAGCCGGGGACGGTTTTTATGAATTTCCATAACGCTTGGCTGAGTGGTTTAAGCGATGGCCCGTCGGCATGTGAAAATTTCGAGGTAATTATTTGCAAACAAAAAATAAAAAATAAAGAGAAGAATAAACCGTCAGCACATGGCAATAATTTTCCGGCCGGGCCGCAACTTTTTTAATGAGAAAATTTAACGCGTCAAAAAAGAGAAAAAATAACAAAACCAGAAAAGGAAAAAAAAATTGTAAATAATTCTTATCAGTCGTGTGAGGCGCGGAAGGCAGCAACTGTCAAATATCGCACCCCAGTTAGAACCGCAACAAAGCCCAGCTCTGGGTGTGGAAACTAACACCTCCATCGTTGTCTATGCAAACGTCGTAGTGAATCGTAGCTTATCTGCGAGGATGGCAGGATTCCTTTGCATCGCAGCATCAATCAGTGTGGCGGGCACACACACACAGGAAGTTGCTTATCGTCGCACAAATAATCACACTTTAAGTATATATCAAACGTTCGGCTGAAAAATGAAAGCAAAAGCCCGACGCGACATGTGTCTCTCTGTCTCTGTCTCTGTTTCTGTTGTTTTCCACGGAAAAACGAGTGTAGGTGTTGTACAAATGTTTGTTGGGGATTTTCTTCGTCTATGACAAACACAACAACACAAGCAACATTGACACAAGTTTTCGTTTCATTTCTCAGTTCGGTTGTTGTGAGCTAATCCCAAGCGATAATTTTCGTGGCGAGCTCCCCCCGCTGCCCCCTTGAGACACGCGAGTGAAATAATAAGAGCTGACATTGACATTGCGCAGCCAACGTGATAAGTTTCAAGTAACACATGCCGGTAATGGTTCTCATTTTGGATGCTGATGAATGTGTGGAGTGGCAACTTTAACGGGCACGCGTGATATATGTATTTCTTCATCTTAAAACTGAGCTGTCTCATAGGGGGGTGTGGCTGAGGAAGTTTAGCTCGCGCTAATACGACATCAGATAGCCAAGTTACTTGAGGAGTGGGTGTCACTGAGCTGAGCTGTTAAGAACTGAATTGCATGCTTATTTGCTTATTTTGCTTAGGCATCAGTTTCAATCAAAACCAGCTAAAGATGTTGGCATTAATATTTTATTTCGAATGAGTTCTATTACCAAAGGTGACAGATTCAGCAGGTAGAGCAAGTGTTTCCTTTTCATTTATTTACTTGGGTAATCCTTGAAGTTAATACTTTTTAATTATGATATGATAAGATATTTATCTACATTTAAAGTTATTTAATATAATTTATGTTTCTCAATCTTATATTATCATGATTTGTACTTAATTTAATTTAATTTAATGTATGTTAATCTTCATTTTGTTTATTAAGTTTAGTAGGAGATATTACTTTGCCGTCTTGTGAAAACAGTTAAACGCTAAGCTTCAATTTCTTACTAATAATCATTTCCAAAGTATAAATTAGTTTTATAAGATCATTGCTGAGCATTTGAAATCATCTTCAACTCATATTAATTCCAAAGTCGAAACTTATTGTCAAAAAAAATGTCCATCTAACCATCACTACATTATTCTTTTTTCTGAGAGAAGTTATTATGTGCCAAAATAGTTCAGTTTTTACATTAATCTAGGAATCTATATTCAATTTAAATACTTTCAGAGCATAATTGCTTCTTTGTTCACATTTCTCTTTGATATATATGTAACTGTCTAACCTGAATTCTTATTTTATACATTTGTTAACTTTTTATTAAGGAGATTGTTTCCTTGTATCTTCCCTTGATCTTACAATATTCTTTTGTCCTGTACGTTTCGCCCCTTCACACATTTTTCAATAAATATGTCATTGTCTCGCCCTCGTCGACATTAATATCAAGATAATTTATAAGAAATCTGTTATAGTCTTATTAACACTGTAACACTGTAGCGCCATCTGGCGTCAGCTGCTTAACAAATTGAGATCTTTGCTTGCATGCAACTTGTAGATGAGTTGGCACCTTTAGCTGTAAACCGCATCGCGACACGAACATAAATAAACGAAATGAAAAGCGCATCGAATGTGCCACAGCTGTGGCCATCAAACAATTTGCAATGCCTCGCGCCACGCCCTCCGCACATCCCATCCCCCTCCAGGGCATAGCATATATTTTTATTGCACAATCAGCGCACAAGTGTTGCACTCGAGGCGCCTCGCTTAATGATGAAGGGCAATGCCAACGCCAAAGCCAATGCCAATGCCATGGCCAAGTCTAGAGGGCCGCACACATGCATCCACACCCACTTCACACACACTCTCGTCCATGCCACAGTAACGAATTGGAATCGGTGAGATCGCCCACCTTTTTTTTTATTTCGTTTTTGGAAGATGTGCGGCACTTCACACCCGGTCCACAAATAGAACCGTGTAGAGAGTCTGTGATCTCAGAATGTAGTTCTGAGGGAATGACTGTGCCTAATGCGCTCTGCACTTGAGCGCGCTGTTTGCTCAAAGTTCCAGCTGATGATGACTCTACGCTTGATGCTCGCTCTTCGCTGTCTGCCACAAATAAATTACGAATTTTAATGCGGAGAAAAAACAAAGGGATTTTCGAAGACCAATAATGCTCGATGCCCGATGTTCAGAAACCAGTCGGTCCGGCGGCGTCGACACGACTTCATGCTTAATCAAAATGTGTTGTAGGCTCGCCGCTCGGATCCTTTTGAAATGCCGCTGCCACTGTAATATTTAAACCAGATCAGTTCCATGCCGCTGCCGACTAAGAAATCAACCATTGAGAACTGAGTTTCAGCTTCAGCTTGTTCTAGGGAAAATTACCACAGCTTCGCTAATGAAAGGCAAACGAATGAAATTTTAACGAGCTACGCATTCCTTCGACTGCCTGGCTATCCTGGCAATCCTGTTTTGTGTGCGCCCAAGGACCTCCTGTGTTGTTTGTCCCTAAAAGGTGATAACGCCGCGGACCCTTTTTCTCATTTTCTTACGTAACGAATTGACAATTTATGCTGAGCGCTATTGTCTTTTGCCGATTATTAACATCCTTTTAGCGCAATTGTTCTAAGACAGAACTCAATTCACGCCCAATAAAGTAGGCTCTTAGTTTGCTAAATGGTTTAGATGTGGGAAAATATTGCTAGGATGGTATCTCTAGGCTGAAGGAAATCCTTTTAGGAAGTGTGTTTCCGTCTTAAAGGTTTTCAGTTATGGTCTTGCTTTGAAAAGTTGTGAGTAAAAAGGAAGTAATGTAATGAAAAATAATGATAATAAATTTATTTACAGTTAAAACTAAAATTAATTCAAGGAAAAAGTACATTTCCATTTTAAAAGTTTTCTGCTATGATTTTGAATTCAAAAAGTGAAGACAAGTTTAAAAATATTGTGCTAAAAAAATAATTATAATATTCCAAATAAATTAAATATTTAAGCAAAAATGTAATTGAAACATTTTTCATTCCATTTTCATAGTATATTTCCGTCTTAAAGATTTTCGCTATCAAATGTAATGTAATAACATTATTGTTAATAAACAATTAATGATATGTTTAAGAACAAATATCATTTAATTTTAGCTTCAACAAATATTTAAAATATTTTTATCTTATAAATATTGAACATGTTTGAAAATGATTTGAGTACAATTTTCTAAGTAATTCTGCCTCTAACAACATAATTTCCAGTATACAACTAATGATGTTAGAGTCTGTTAAAAAAGTTATGATGATAAAGATCCTCTTTAAAGACACTCTTAGAAAACACTTTACAATGTAACTCTGTTATGAACAGAAGATTTAATTAAAAGTCAAAGTTATGCTGAGCAGCTAAAAATAAAATCGCTCAAGATAGAAGCTGAAAAGCAAACACAAGGAACTCAAGCATAGGTGAACACATTGAATGTGAATATGAATGAGTGAAGAGAAGAGAAGTGGAAGAAGAGAAAGAAAGAGAGAGAGACATTGAAGAGCTTAAGAAATGGGTAGACAAATGTTTGCATGTGCTTAGAAAATGCGCTGAAGTATGCAAAGGCAGGTTACTGAATGCCAATGACAAATTTATGTATAAACTTTAGCGCTAAAGTGCCACTAACTAACCCATACAAACACACCCACACCCACACCTACACACATGTACAAACACGCACAGACATGCAGAAACTTGCATACATTGAAAGACGAGTGCAATGGCACAGCCTGAGCTGAGCCCGGCGCCTGGGCGTATGCTTTATGAATAGCGCATACAAAGTGCAATCTATGAATAGCGAGGTGCATGAAGAGGAGGAGCGGAGGGAAAACGCGGCCTCAGGCTCGCCTGAGCACTTACAATAAGCACTCCCGCGTTGATTATTATTAAAGGCGCCTTTTCAAAAAGGGGAGCGCGGAGCGGCGTTTTCTCTCTCTGTCTCTCTTTCTCTCTCTCTCTGACAATGTCAATGTGCTCTGGCGCAGCTTTTAATGATTTATTTGAGAAAATTTACACGTGAGCGCCGGTCCAAAAGCAAACAGATGAATGGAATGCCCCCGCACACATATGAAAGAGGAAAGATTCTTTTTTTTTTTTTTTTTTTGGATAGAAGATACAGATACGGAACGCGCCTGTATTAAGTTGCCAGACCATGAAATGCTTTGGCACGTACGTAGCGCCAATTTTGCGAAGCTTCTTTTTTTTTATTTGCATAAACAAAAGGCGAGGTGAGAAGCAACTGAACCCCAGCTGCTTTTCCTTCAGTTTTCTCTGTGTGTGTGTGTGTTATTTCAGTTACAATTCGCGCTTTTTCATATTCTTTTAACGATTTATCATGCGAAAATTGTCTGAGCCACGGCTACGCTCACTTTGCATATGCAAACCAGAGTTGCTATTATTATTTTACTGCCCGCTTTTCACATCTCTTTTTTTTGTTCCACTTGTTGTTGGCTGCTCGTCGTCGCTATTACTCTTATGGCACTACGTAAATTTAGTCACGTTGTTTAAATAATAATAAACTGCAGCTCACCCACCCACACACTTGCACACGAAAATTATGCAAAAATATCATCAGATTCCGATTCAGACAATGGGCAAAGTTATGATGACAATGCGCATACGACATGTGGTCTGCAGCGGAGGGGAGGACAAAACACGCTCTCACGCTCTCACGGTTCGGAACTGAAACTGAAAAACTGAAAAACTGATGCCACATCAGATACAACTTAATCAGTAAGCCGTTAAGTGTGTCTGTTGGGGACAGGTGTATTCAGGTTCAGCGATAAAAAATTAAACGCAATTAATTAGTCCACATATCATGATGTGGATATCTTTTGATTTCTAATTAGCATGAAATATACACACACAAAATACACAGAGATATCAGCGATAAGATGTGTAATTTAATGACTGCAATCAAACCCTTGAATGGGTAAATGAGTTTGATAAACCGTTAAGACTACCCAACGCTATCGATCCACATTTGACGATGTGATGCGACTTTAAAACAACGAAACAAGAAAAAACTTGTGGTATGAGACCGTAATGACAGCAATTCGTACTCATATGCGACTATTTATGGTTTAATAACATACAATAAAGTTGTAAAAATGTTTCAAGATACTACTTACTTGCTGGGAATCAAAAAAAGAAGCTGATGACTTAATATGTTGTCTGCAGTAAAATAGGAAATAAGATTGAAATTCATGTTAGCTTTTTATGTTTTTATTACTTGCTTAAAACTAATTTGAGTAAACAAGAAAAAACGTAAGCCATTTAAATTTTAATTTAATTATATTTTGCATTTAGTTGACAAAATAAAAAAGCTAAACAAGCTTTAGCTTGTTGTGAATAAGAAATAATATTGAGTTTCATGTTTACTAGATCCAAGCTAATTTGAGTAAATGAAAGAGTATTCAAAAAATAAAGAAAATAAATAGAATTTACATTTTATTTTGTTTTTAGTCGTTAATTCTTTCTTAAGCACTTGCTTTAAATGTTAGGTCTCAACATAAATAAATGAAGGAATTATTGTTTGCATATAAAACTGAAAAATAATTATAAACACAATCTAAAAGTTGCAGTTCAGTCGCAAATTTGAATACCTCTTTAACAAGCAAAGAAAGTTAACTTCTAGTTAAGCTTACAACCTTGCATTCTTACTTAGAGTACCAAACTTTACCCAAATTCTCACATATCAATTTCAGAAACTGCATTAAAAATCGTCATGGCCACATAATTAGCATAGCCAGAGTTCTTGTTGTTGTCGATGTTGTTAACTTACCATATAACTACCATACCAACAAGCAACTACAACAATAAAACAGAGAGCATTGCAGACCACCTTAGGTCCTGGTTACCAAGCCCGGCCTCGACCTATAGCTATTTGTTACATTTTAGCCAGAGAACTAAAAATTATTACAGCCGTTGCCAAGTTTGGGCAGCAAGAAACAAAACTCCGGGACCTACTTTCGCCAGAGGCAAATATAAAAGGGGTAACCAAAAATAGCCATAGACCATGGACCATATAAAGAAGCCCCAGCCAGGCAGACACTATCATCGTCCTCCTCCAACTCCTCCTCAAGCAGTCCGCATATAAGGTCATAAAATAGTTGTCGCAAACTGGCGGGATAAGCATCTGACTCTCTGGGTATTCATCTCTGCCTTTGCGACTACTTCCACAATTCCTCCAACACACACACACCAACATACTGATTACTTCGTTAAGTTGCATGTTGCTACAAATTGTTTCCAAAGAAAGGCAATGGAAATAAAAATTATTGCCCCAAAACAAAGTGGCAAGGGTTAAAGGTAATCACAACAACATGAAAACTTGTGAAAGGTGCTTTCCGGGGATTGTAGAGAAACTATTAAGCTACACTAAAAAAACCAGAACTGCCATCATCACCATGCTCATCATCATGCTGCGATTATCTTTAGCAGAGATTCTAGTTTATGGCTGATCCTACGATCCAAACGACAGCAGACCCATTCACTAGACTCCTGTCAAATCTACAGCTCTTATCACATGTTGTCATCGGTTTCCGAATGATGCGCACAAGTGTACCAGAATCACAACAGACAACAAATTAAAAGCCACTCGCTGGGAACTTCATTAGAGAAAGTCACAGACGATGACCCGCAGATCCCCAGAGACAGTCCCAGTCGCAGTCGCAGTCGAAGTCTTGGTTGCAGTCTGAGTTGACTCTCGATCCCAACTAATTTTTTAGTAGCTATGTTGTTTTGTGTTTTGTCAAAGCTAATTAGTACGTAAAAAACATTAACAATGGATCGTTTGGGCAGTGACGAATATATGAGCGACTCTGAGGCAAGCGCTCGACTGCATTTCAAGTGTGAAAAGCATATTCTCAAGTCCCAAAAGTCTCAAAGTTTTGAGCCCAGTCATTATTACATCGGCATTTGCATAATACGCGTATTATGCGTATTAATTACAGCGCGGACATTTGCATTTAAACGCCTATTTGTTAGCCAGACCCAAAGTCGGTGGTGGGTCTTAAGACCCAGTAGCTAATGCCAGCCATGACTCCAACAATAATTATTAAATTAGAAGACAATGCATTGGCCATGACAGAGGCTAAAGACCTGCAAGATGCGTACGTTTTGATAGGTTGAAATAAAACTGAAGAAAAAATTTGAAAACAACACAAAAAAAAAGTTGCGACCACCCGAGCGTAGAGAAAGAGCCCAAAGATGGAGTTTGCCATGAGATGGATATGGAGAGTTTATAAGATGAGGCTGGCACATAAACAGAAAACAAAAAGAGTTATTATGTTCAAATTTGCATAAATTTCACGCTTCACAGTGAAATGATGCAGAGAGGAAGTTGTTAGAATGCCTGGAACGTTGTATAAGATACTCTTACCAATTCATTCCAAAGTATGTAAGACTAATTTCTTAATCACTGTTTGCTGTTCAATGTGTGTGTTCCACCAAGGGAAGTTATCTATTTTCTTCTATTCTAGTTTTCTAATAGATTCCCTAGATAAGGAAGCATCTGGGAAAATGTTCTCAGCAAAAGAATTTAATTACACATTAGAAGTAGTCGTAATGACAATGCAACTCTGTAAATTTATTATCTTCACATACTATCTGACAAGTATATGTTACATTTAATTCATAATTCTAATGAATAATTGATCAAATAATTTAGAAATAATAATAATTCAAGAACTCAATTTACATGTCTAATTAATATTTATAACATTACAATAAAAATTAATACTAGAAAATTTTTAAAAGTACTTTAAAATTACTAACTTATTAAAAGTCAAAACAATTTATTAAGGAATCGTATGATTACAAAATATATACGCAATAGTATTTTTAAAGTATCAAATATACAATTTAAATTAATATTAATTATTGCTTGACAACAATATTTATAAAAATTGTAAAATGAATTATAGAATTCATATATATATATATTCATATATTTTAGATAACTAGCTAAATTAATTTAGACAGAAAAATTTGTCAAATTCGAAGAAATCCAATTGAATTGACAATTTTTTACAACCTCCAAGAAAACAATTCTAAAGAAATATTGGTCATATTATTAACATTAGCTTAGTATAAAATTTAATAAATATTCTTCAAAAATATGTACTATAGAATAGGAATAATAGTTGGTTCTTATTCACGACGATTATAGAAAAATAATTATACTCTCATTTTTAATAAATATATAAATAAATAAATTATTTTTCATTTTAAATGCTTTAAAAACTTTAGCCCAACATTTTGAGAAATTCACTACCCATATGATGCACATCCGTGAAGTGTTCCAACAAAGATTTCTCGCACCTTGGATAAACCGTATCACAACTGACACCCGCATGGCCAAAACGTTCAGCCTGCAGGTAATCGTTATCCGTGTGCTCTGAGAGCGTATCCTTTGAACTAGAAGGACTATAAATATGCAGTTAGTTTATGCGTCTTTAGTGCCATTTAGTGCACTCTACTCACGTTAGGGAGTATGTGCAAAAGTTCTCCCAGCAAACCGTTGCGTTCATCAAACGGCGCTGCAGAACTTTCGCAAATACTTTTCAACACACACTGGCGTCCATTTAGCTTCATGCGTAGAGCAAGATTCTCAAAGCACTGATAGACAGCCCAACGATAACCATCCCAGGGCTTTGTAGAGGCTTCTACGACTCTTGAAGCAACTCCCAATTCCTCGTCAGTCTTTCGTAGCATTTGCTGAAATATGGTGGCATTATCCTTCAGCGATCGATCGTCGATATCGACCACATTCTTTGTTCGTATTTGTTCGGCTCTGTTGGGCAAAAAATACTGCGCCTTGAACACATAACCCGTGGTTATAGACTCAATATCAAGATCGTCTACTGCTATACCGAAACCTGCTATCAACTGCAAGGCGAAGATATTGAATTACAAACTCACTAGAATTCACATTAAATACCCACTTTAAATCTCGCTGGATGACTTCGTGGATAAATTAAAGGCAGCCAACGCGCTTTTCGCACCAACAAATCACTTTCATCATGATGAACGTAACTATAGCTTTCATTGTAAGCGGACACTACAGCCAAACACACTAAGCTCACAGTAAAAAACAAGAAAACATTCCTAAAAGACATTATCCTTTAAATATTCGCACTATAGTTTTGTAGACCGCACAGTTTGAATGTTATTTCTTTACTACACTGTTTGAAATTGGCATGTGATACCTTCTTACTTTCTTTTATTAGAAGTAGCAAAGCGTAGAAAAAGCGAAAGTGCCAAACTGATTAATTAGTTAGACAAATCCACAAATATAAACAGCATCGAGACAAATATTTCGGACGCCACTGTGTGCTCATTTCGACATATGACTAAAATAAATGAGAGTTTCGGTTTTCTAGCTAAAACCGTAAAGTTCGCGTTCTATCAATTAACACCTGACTAGACTGTAAAGACTGTAAGTACACTGAACAAAATTTTAAAGGAAGTACAAGAAAAATACTACAAAATATAAATAGTCTAAAAAATTCCCTTTTCCGAAATAAAAAATAAATCTATCTTCTTTTAGTTACTAATAGTTTATTTTCATTAGCAGATTATCCACATTGTCATATAGTGAGCTAAAGTGTTGCAACAAACTGCGACTGCACTCTTTAAAGACACGGTTACAGCCGGCGCCTGTTTGGCCCACCTTCTCGGCATAATAATACTCATTATCGGCATGCTCCGAAAGCTTATCCACCGACGATGAGGGCCTATAAGCAATTCGTTAACTGAGAGCAGTTCCTAGAACACTGAATAATGTTGAACTTACGTTAAAAGTATGTGAAGTAGTTCGGCAACCAATCCATTGGTGTAGTGGAAAGGCTCCTCAGCAGCTTCACAAATGCTTTTCAGCACACAAATTCGACCCTGATATCCCAGACGCTGTGCCAATCCCTCCAGACCCTTGTACAATGTCCAGCGATAACTGCTAAGCACTTTGTTGGTTCGCATCAGCAGCTTCTTGGTGCTCTTGCCCAGATCATCGGCACCCACGAGAAAGTTCTCAAACATGGGCCGATGGCGACGTGCACCCGTGGAACCAGCTGTGGGCACCTGATTAATGGGCATAGATGTTGGCGTACGCAATGAATCCGGCGTTTCTGGCAACCAATATTCCGCCTTTAGCACATAGCCAGTTGTCACCGCCTCGTAGTCGAGATCCTCCAGTGGTATACCAAAACCGACAACAATCTGATTGAAGATAAAATCAGTTCCAGTCGCGCCGCCATCAATTTAGATTACGATTACGCACCTGGACACGAGTAGGTGATGTTGTTGGAAAGATAAGCCACGGTATGGGAGCTCTTCTACTGCGCTGGTGTTTTGAGAGACTGCCATAATCAGCGACCACAATTGATAACAAACTAGAGACAATGCTCAGATATAGACCACAATTTATTCTCGATTTCATTTTCAATTTGTGTTTTGATAGAATATACAACTGTTGACGACTCGACTTGCGCACGTTGTTAATGCGTTGCCCAGCAGCACGATACTGACTCTCTCAGCATACACAAAATTATAAAGAATTTCAATATAAAATAGAAAGAATTCTATAACGCGTTCTGGCCTCACGCATTTATTGACAAACAAAAGTTAAAAGACGTTGTCTTACTTTAAATCGAAACTACATAGAAAGAATCATGTTGATCTCTTACTTTCTGGCGGCTCCATAGAGAAATGTTACAGATTCCAATAATTAGCACCAACCAATTGACGCTTCCCAGACACACACACACACAGAAACATACATACATTAGACTCTCGAGATGACCAAGTTACTAGGCTAGGTCGGTCATGCGGAAACTGTGTAAAACTTGCATATTCCAGTTTTAGCTAAGCTCGACTTGGTTCTTTCCTCAATTTCATTCATAATTTCTCTCTCCATACAGGGTTGGGCAAAAAATGCACCAAATTTCAGTTTCAATTTTTGAAGAAATTAATGACTATTATAAAGCTATTATTAAAAAAAAAAATAATACTTTTTAAATGCAAAATGATTATTCTATGAAAATTAAACAAAAAAAATGCTGTTTCCCAAATAAAGTTTAGAAAAATGTTTCATTTAAACATTTTTTTAAACATTTTTCAATCAAAATGAAAAATTATATTTTTATATTAATAAATTAAATTATAATAACTTTACATCGCAAATAAGTTTATGAAAGCTGTTATCATTATATAATTATATAGTTTGTACAAATAATTCATAATTTGAATATAATTTAAAATGGAAAATATATTATTCATTCTTAAATTTCTTAATTCCTACGAAAAGGTTGGAAACTTAACACAATACATCTTGCTTTCATTCCTCAAAATTATGCAATTTTAACTAGAACTGTATTTAACCCCATCTAAGATCTTTAATCTTTTATTTAGCGTTGAAAGTACATTTGTTAGAAATTATGTATTCTTTTATTATTTTTGTTAACTCTCAAATATCAGTTATTTACTGTAGTTGCTTATTATTATTGATAACATTATATTGTTCCATTGAACACTCATTAAAGTCGCCACCCTGTAGTTGAGTGCTTCTATTTGTTCACACCTATTAATGTTAGCTAGATGCTTTCTACTGTTGATTCTTCGGTTGCACATGCCAGCTGCAAATTTCCAGAGCTCATGTGCAACTTGCAACTACAAGTGGCAACAGTTGACTACGCGCCTTGCTAGCGATGAGTTCTAACCATTGGCGTTACTTTGACTTCATCCTCTTTGGATTATTATTTCTTTATGCCAGTGTTAAGCTCACAAGTGCTGTGCTGTTCTTTCCTCGTGGCGGTTCCATTGGAGTAACTAAGCCAAGCGATTTGCCACAGAATCCAGATTTAATTACGTGTGCTTTCAGTTATTATCTGCCGTGGCCATTCCCTTGGACCTGACGTATCGCAATGTGTACATGGCATTTAACTTTGAGTCCAACTATGGTTTGCCATCGAATAATTCGTATAATGAGTGGATTGATAGGGTAAGTCAGGAAGGATTTTAATACAATGCACACACAAAACTTTATCACATTTGGCAGTGGGATCTGGATGAGGGATTTCTGGGCATTGGCAGCGATGTGACGCCCATAGATGGACGCAATAATGATAAGGACGACGACAACGATAACCTAGTGAAACGTTCAACTGGACAACCGCCTCGCTTTACGCGTCACGACTTCTATCGCGCGATTGTTAACTATCTGGGTCAGTATGGATACAATGGCAGCGCCTGTTTGCTGCGCACCATCTGCGAAGTGAGCGCCGAGCCGCTGGATGTCCACAACGGCGTATTGGGCAGCATATTCAAAATTCTGTTCATGTAAGTTACTTATTGGAGCAAGCATATGAAGCTAGTGGCTGCCAGAGATGGGCCAGTTCTCGAACTAATTAGTGGCCTTTCACGCCTTTCGCACACACAAAAACACAGGCCAACGACAAGCGCCGCCGAATTGCGACTTCAGCACGTGGATAGCATCTATGAGGCATCCGAGTTGGGCACGCGCGACTCGGACTGTGCTGATTACGTGGCTGGATGTGCACACAGCATGCTGGACATGATAAGCGTTTTGCTCTAAATCTAATGTGTGCATGCCTGCACTTAGAGAATGCATTTCACACCGACTACATTACACTAATGTTCTTGAATGAGACTAGAGGATTCTACAGTTCTACTTTCAATTATTGTTTGCTCATAAATACATACAATACATATGTAAATTATTATTAAAATAAGATTTAAAAAAATAGTAATGCCAACGCACTCTATGAAAACTCAGTTAAACAGAAAGAAATTTCCGATCAATTTTGTCAACTTAATTTAAATATTTATTGCACATATTTTAAGACCAACGACAAAATAAAACTCAACTCAGAATTTCAACATAGAGAACAACTTCGCACTCATAATGAAATTAAAAGTGTTTGCTTTAAAATACTTCAGTAGGAATCTGAACGCAAATAAAATTTACCTAAAAATAACCATGAGTGTAAATGAATATATTTAAATTACAGTTTGTTATTATATTATATAATATATAAAATAGGCATGGGGAGTGTGATTCTTATATAAGTATATGACCTGCTTAATAACTCTAGAAACTCGAGCACAGAAAACCTCAAACTTTTATATTTTATTAAATTTCTTAATATTTATTCTTCATTATCATTATAATTCTCATAATATAACTAAGAATGGTTAGGGTCCCCTGCTCGATTCAACATATACAATTTTGTTAATAACAGTGATACGCAATAGTTGCACTTATTTTCTACAGTGTTTTCCACATATTTTACAATAATAAATGCGAAAATCTGTGGCAATGTTTGCATAACAAGCGAGCGAGCTAAAGAATGAGTACGTCGAGTTGTCCGCCTGCTGCGTGAAATGTTTTAATTTCGCTTAAAGCGCTTAAGACACCACATTCAACATTCAACATCCAACATCCAACATCCACATGCACATTGCCACATATCGCCCTGGCAACAAAAGCAGATGATGTTGATGAGTAGGGTCCTAAGCTGGCCGCAAAGGAATCCGCAAAAAAAAGAAAGAAGTACGAACACAGACAAGGGGATATGTGGTGTTGATGCCTCGCGTTTTGTTCGAGAACAAGGCGAAGAGTTTTGAGCGTCACATCGGTAGTATTTCATTCAGTCCTTCTTGCACTTATCCTCAGTGTTCTGTTTGCAGTGTTTCGCCTCTTTGATCGCTTTTTCCGCTCCGCTTTTGAGCACTCTTTTTGTTTTCTTATTTTTTGTGGTTTAAGGCTGTCAACAATGCTCCTTTTTTTTTATTTAGATTTTATTATTATTATTTTGCTTGTTTGTTGTTTCTTTGATTTGATTTGCCGCCTTAAGGGCACCGAGGCATTGTTGAAGCCAAGACCTTAGGTCTTTGATGGACTGGTGAGAGCGAATTACGCCTTCTTTGATTTCGAGAAGCTATTGAAATCATAATTAGAAGACAAATGCTTCACATTTTGAGGCACAATGGTCTGAAGAACTGCGTTGTTGCAGGGTCTCTAAAACTTAAGTGCCAATAAAGCCAGGGGTTAAACAAAGATCAGTGAAGCTGAAAGCTAAGCAAGCTAGTTTGAGTTGGAAAAAAGTAATATACAAATAAATATGAGAAAGCCAACTAAAAACTGAAATTGAAATAGCGAATTTAATGTGCAATTAAAAACTACTGACATAAATTACTTGAAATAAGAAAATCTGTTAATTTATAACTATTTAACTGATCTGCGACAATATCTGAGCCTGCTGAGAGCTATAACAGAATTGTAGATACACGCCTTGCGGACTATAAAAATCACACTTTGAATGCATTCTTCTAGTCACATTTACGACTTTATTTTGTTGCTCCACTGCGCTGATTTATGACATAGTATTTCAGGACTTGCATAAAACATTTTAATTGACTTGTCAAAAAGGCAGGTGGCTGCCCATTCAGATGGGGCATGCCACAGCCGCAGACACTTCCTGTGGGGAATTGGTTTCTTTTGTGGTTGTAAGTTCTGGGGCTGATACAAATTGATTTGTAATTAGTTGCAGTTGCAGTCAACAGTATGATTAACTTGGCAGTCGGACTAGCCTCCAAGTCAGTCAAGCGAGAATACCGCAGAAGTATAAAAAAAAATTAAATGCAAACCAGACAAAGTCTAAGGTTTCAAACCAGATGTGCGCAGGCGTGGACGTGCCTCAAGGAATTACATATCCACTTGAGCATTGCTTGGCATAAATTACTCTAAAGGTCTGCATTATCCTTAGCAATTGACAGTTCCTTTAAGTAGTATACGCTCAATGACAGATGAGGGCGTAAATGCGACTTGTAAACGCGTCTGTTTGAGGCTCCTGTGGTTCACCCAAACCCAACAAGCATATGTCAACAAATGTTGTGGAGTATCTCTAACATATCATAGCACACAAACTATATACGTACTTTAGCATAATACTCTCTGGCAGTTGACAGTTGGGCACAGTTCGTGTCATAAATAAGTGGACGGATAAGTGTATTAGTATCTCGATTTCAAACAACACTCTTTCTCTCTCTCTCCCTCTCACTCGCATTGATTGTTTATTTGCAGAAATTCCACTAGTCAGTTATTAAATTAGACTTTAATCTACTTTGACACGCGCATATGAACATTAATTGAATTCACAAATGAGCAGTTTATATGAAATTTATAAATTAACTAATTACCGTGTCGGTTTTATTATTGTTATTATTATTATCATTGTTGCTGTTGCTTGTTGCTGTTGCTGTTGCTATCGCAACGCTTTTACACGCCCCAACAATTGGATTAAGTGCATAAAATGAAATGGCATTTAAAATGCCGCTTTTAATAAAAACTCATTGCAAGCAATCCATTTTACTGTTTGCGGATTTTCAGGTTTATTTTAATTAAGTTAATGAAATGTTTTTACGTGTTTGTGGCGAGAGTGTGTGTGTAAGTGTGTGAGTGTGTGTGCACACAATGATGTGCTTTTCAATGGTTTTGGTTAACCAGAAAGATTAGGCCTACAAATTGTTTGAGCTGTAGATATTAATTAATAACTATAATTATTTATAACTTTGATGCTGGATTAAGAAGTACAGAATCAAAGCTGGGCAACCAAAGGCATTGTTTCATTATAAAAATTTCTAATTCCAAAAAAAAGCTGCGAGCAATAAAAATTTAAAAAAGTTATTCAAAGTAATACCAAACATAAGGAAGTATAATTATAAATACCTGCAAGTTGTTTCAAAAATAGCTGATAAAAATCATTTACAACCTGCGTTATGCTTTACAATTTATTTATTGCGTATCCATCTTCATCAAATATATTCTCTCCCATGAATGTTTCGATTAGTTTCATTTGAGTGAACTATCTAAGAATCTTAACTATCTTCCGCATATGAGCGTATCAAATTTTGATGAGAAATTCTACAGCGTCTAATCATTAGCTGTTGTCACTGTTCCCACCAAGTTATTCTTCGTCAAGTCTTGACTCGCAGGCTTCCTTCCTTGTGCTTATCGCTAACATCAACACCTAACTTCACCTGCTTAATCAAAAGTCATCATTTAGTTTGCATAATTCAAATAAAAAAAAAGGTCACATCCAAGACATCATCATTCATATTCATGTATGTCATAGGAAAAACTGCCCCATAATTTTCATTGCACCAACAACTCGCACTGCATTTATAATTTGATCGATTGCAGCGTTTCCAAACTGCTTTGACATTAATTGACTCCAAATATGCACAAGCGCATGAAATTATGAAAATCTTATTAAAGTCAACCAGCCAGGCAAGCACTGAACGCGCCTTTTGTTGGATTTTTCGGGTACAGGAATAAAAATATGGAAACGAAGAAAAACGAACAGAATTCACCGGGCAAACTTCATAAATGCTAATGTGGCTGGCTGCCTTGACGGGCCAGGCTAAGAAATGATTGATGGACTTAGTCGAGGCGATGAAAAAAAACTTTGGTAGATTCGTCTTCTTCTGCTTTCTGCTTGTCGGAGTTTGAGGTTTCTATTTACAATTGAGTGCAAAATTATGCGGTGCACACCTCTAACGCACAACTGCAAAAGGGATCAATTTCCCGTAAAGAGAAAGAAAATAAAATAAAAACCGCCTTAGGCCCAAAAATATTTCACCTTTTACCTTTGAGGCGTCTTTCGGCAACTCTCCCTGAGCCAATTTAATCCCCACGGCTTAGACACAACGAGCTAGGCTTAAGCGCCTTAACGCATGTTGCAATATGTGTTTACTAGAACCTAACATAGATTTAGCTATTATACTTCAGGGGCCGGATTGCAAATATTTTGAGGTTGCCGCCTTTATTTGCAATTTTGTTCCGTAAGAGCGGATTTCGCAATGATCTAAGGACAGGAAGAAAAACATGTTAAGCCAATATCTTTTGAGATTTGTGGGTGGATTTTTTTGAATGACATCTAATTTCAATAAGTTTCCTTAGAAATTGTTATCCAATTTTATTTGATAACATTAAAAATCTTAGGAAGAGAATTTTGAGACTATCTAAAGTCTATGCAATCTTGAATCATAGGACACACACTACACTAAAGATTCTATATTGATACCCAATTTTAAGTTATAAAATTCAGAACTCTGAAAATATAACTTATTTTGAATACAAATAATAAACAATTTTATTATTCTAAGGAAATTTTCAAATCTAAGGCAGCCATTAAAACAATCTTAAAAATAAACCCTAGCAATTCAATATTGTAATCCAAATTTATTTGACAAAATTAAAAATTCTAAAAATGCATTTTTCAGGATAACAGTCTATCATAATCGACAACAAAATACTGCAATATAGTTTCCAATTTTAAGGATTTTTCCATTATTTTTAACAAAGTTTCATGTCATAAGAACTCACAGGGAATACTTTCTAATGGCTAGATACTTTTGTAAATGAATTTATTGCTTTGCAGATGCTACACCCAAAAATTATACTAATGCTCATAATATGTACTAACTTCTGATTTAGTAAGTGGGCTGCATTTTGTACTACACTATACATATTACTCAGCCAATCCACACATGAAAACCAATTTGCTTTTTGCTCGCACGAATGTCTAGAGGCCGAGAATAAATGTATTCTCGACTCTTTTGTACATTATTCGTATCAGACAAACTGTCTAGAGGTTCCTGCCTGGCAGCTTTTGTTTGGGGATCGAGTGCGTGTGGCGCCCGTAAAAAGCATTTTGTGTAAATGCGGCGCAAACAAGCTCGAGACTAATTACAGCAAAAGATAACACCAAAAAGCAAACCGCACCAGGATAATAATCTAAGCAAATTTATCAACAGCAGTCGAAACGACGAACGCACACAAAAACACACACGCACTTCAAGATTCAAATGGAAATGCCCATGTGGGTGTGCACAACAACAACAACAACAACAACAACAAGAACAACAACAACAACAACATAAAGCAACAAGCAACAACAAAAAAGGCAGCAAGAAATAAAAATAAAAGGCAACATAAAAATATATAAGCCTGGTGCTTTGCATGTGTGTGCAACGCAAGAAGACATAGAACACAAAAGGATACAAGTGAAAAATTATGCGATAGAGACTCGTACTTGGTAACAGACAAAAAGCAAACAAACGCCAGGCTACGAATAGGCCAAAGGGCAGGCCAAGCATTCAGTTCAGTTGTTTGTTAAGTGTGAACTTGAAGCAAAAACAAGCCACGTGCCGCAGGCCAACAAAAAGGACGTATGTATCAAGCTCACGAGCTGGCAACCAAGAGTGTTGGAAAACGAGAGAAAAATACAAACCTACGTTTCAAATACCTAAAATAAATACCCTCTAAGTATAAAAAGTGGAAATATGAACGTGAAATTTTAAATTTATATTTATTTTAAAATGATCAGCAGTGATCTTAGCGATGAAATTGACATTCCTTTTTATAATGAGCTGAATACAACGAATATAACGAGTATACATATATTATACATTATATTATTTTATTATTATTTATTATTATTTTACTCAAAAAAGAAAAGAATGCTGTTGTAGAAAATTAAATATTAATTATTAATATTAATTAAATATTATCGGTTTCTTTATTTTAAGAAGTACAAAGATTTTGAAACAATTAACTGTTTTAAAATAAAAAAAATGGAATAATCTCTTTAATTCTACACAAGTACCGCAATGCCAAACTGTTGTCACATCCAATCCAACAAAGTGATTGTACCCTTGGCAATAAGGGAAGCATTGATATGACTACCAAATCGCATGTTACTTGAGTAAATCAAGAAAAATTTGTTTTCCACATAAATAACTGGAGGGGCCTGAAATGCGAGGAGGCCTCGGTGTAATATACGTGTACGAGTCTCGCCGCCTGACAGTCTGGCAGCCACCTTATTTGACCCCGGTCGGAGCGTAACAGCTTTTTAGCATAAATTTCGAGTAACACGGCAGGAAGTCGTCGTGCGTCAGTTTGCTTGCCACAATTTCCATTAGCGCGAAGTGAAGCCAAGCGCCACACACACACACATACATGCATACATACATATGTGACGTTGCACAGAACGTTTGACATTTTAAGGAGCGCCAAGCGAGTAAGACCCACAGGTAAACCCCAGAAGTCATGCCGTACCCAGTTTAACTAAACTCGACTCGACTCCGCCCGGGTTCTGACTGACATGTCAACTGTGTGTTTAGCACGCACAATTTGAGGTAAAATTCTCAAAGGCAAAATGAATATATAAACGATGGACTAGCGTTAAATACACATAAGTGAATAGCGTGGCCAAAGAGCAAACAAAATGCAGAACGAACCTGCAGAACGATGCCAGTCACCAGTTCCAAGTCCCAATGCTCAGCTCTCAAACAGTTTACCCCCAAACAGCAAGCAATATCCTTGCTGCTCCCCTTGCACACAAGCACACACACACCTGTGGGAAGCTCTCAAATTTCAATGCAATGTTGAAATAGAAATTAAATGCCAGACCGCATTTTAGACTAATGCCAAAAATTGCGCGCTACCAACGTGTTCTCGTATCGACTTACAGCATCCCTCCTCTTTACGAGTTTTCCACTCTTCCTGCTGCTGCTAGTTACTGCTCCTCTTCCCTTCTAAAGGGACAGGTATCCCTAGTGTGTGTGTGTATATGGCAGGCAGCCTAAATCAACCACAACATATACACCTACTTCCTCTGTGCAGAGCTATGTCACATGAGACGCTTGCCAAAATACAAAAATTGAATACACCCGAGCACCAAGCACCGTTGAACTCGAGCCCTAACCACAATGCCAAGGAAGTGGCTGTGACAGTGACAGTTCCTGTTGCAGGAACAGGAACAACCCAACACTTAGTTTCGGAAATGGCTCATAGCTGAATTACCTCTTGATGTATCTCTGATAGATAGCTGTTAGTCTGTGGCCTGAAACTCCTCATCGGTCTCTTCCTCTGCGTTGGCTAAGTGTTTTTGAATTTGCAATGCACAAAGGTCCTTTTGGCATGTGCAAAATTTTGATGGTTTCTCGATAAGTTACCAAAGCGATTATAAACGATTCGATTTTGTCAAAGGCAAATGGTAAATTGAGTGCATGCAGGCATTGAACCTAAGCCTGCAAAACCTAAGTCATCAAACTAAACAAAGAGAAGAGTTAAACTGAAAATCAGCCATGAGATAAGGTAAGATAAGTGCACTGAACTGATGCTAAGAGAGGGAAATGGGTCCGAAAAAAGTCGACTCTCAGAAAAAAGGGCTTAAAAAATATGAGTATACTTTTATTTGTCATTTTCGATTAGGTTTTGAAGGACAAAATGATGAGGATAATATATATTAAAAGTTTATACTGAATATTAAGAATGGTTTTTACTTTTCATTAATAACACATACATTATTATTCAAAATATCTGCTATTATATATGAGCATGGAAATTCTAATGCTGAGAGAAAGAAGTGCGGAAATAAATATATAGATACTTTCATAAAGAAACATATGTATTATGATAATGTTAGAAAAATATATGTATATTCTTATTTAATATTTTTGATTAATTTCTAATGTGAATTCTATGGAACTGAGTGAAAGTATACAAAGAGAATCGAGCAAAGAAAAATGTAGATCCTTTTACAAAGAAAAATATTTGTATAATGTTGGAAAAATCTCAATATGCTTTTAAATACTATTTCAGCTTAATTTCTAATCAATAAATTTAGCAGTATATTTCACTTTACAGTGTCATTACTTTTAGGAAATTTCATAATTGAAATATAAACGTAAAATTCTACAATTACTTACGAATTGTGTTAACCAACATGTGAATTCTAGAGAAATCGTTAATCAAGCGCCAAACGCACTCGCAAACTCTGAAGAATTTTCCACGTATTTTCAGCTGTCAAATCATTCCCAATCGCACAAATCAAACGTTGTTCTACTTGGGAACTACTTTTGGACAGCGAGCGACCAACATTAATAACGCTTCAGTAGCGCCGCTCGATTGACAATAGAGAACCGGGCTTGGAATCCAGAACAAAACGACGCAAAGCCAATGCCGATGCCGATGCCGATGCTTTTCAATAAAAGTTCCGACAAAGGCAGCCAAAACAATTGAACGCTGCACAAAAGAGGCACAAAATTACAGCACACCGTTGAGTCCATGCATTTGATTACGTGGAAGCAGTGCAAAAGGACCCTGGACACTGGACGCTGAACATTTTTCGGCAGAGTTGTGAGTCTGCATTGCGAGTCCTGCCCATTGCATTTGTCATGCGTGCAAAGGAAGACAGAACAAGAGAGAGAGAGACGCATGAAGAGTCCTGGACACAAGGCACATGCATTTCGCAAGTTGGACCGAGTCGAACAATTAGTCCACGCCCTTGAGCATTTTTACACCTGGTAATTGCTCCACAAAACGATGTGTAATTTTTCTTTAACGAATCTCAAATGACTTTTGGCATTGACCCTTGGCCGCATTGTTCACCAATGTTGACCACATGAAGAAGACGATGATGCTGTGAGGAACTCTAAAAACATTCGCATTACTTTATTTAAGCATTTTGGAGACATTTATGACCTTGGGTGCAGTTTCTTTTGGGTTGATTTTGATTAATGCTTCGTCCTGCCACAATGCTCTGGCAATTGGGTTTTGTTTCTATTGAGGCATTGTGCAGCTGTAGGCGTTCTGAACTGATCTCTTTGTCGGCAGAGCACCTTTCTTTACACCTTGAGACAATCGTCGTAAATGCATTTACAATGAGCTGACTTTTGTGAAGATATTGTTCCAAGGAATTGGCGGCCCTTTTACAACAATGTGCGTATTTGGCCAGCTGAAAAATTGGGTCAGTATGATTTAAACAAAATGAGTTTAAGTGCTGTTTGTGCGTGTATTATAATAAGCACTGTGCAAAACTTTTACCCATTCAACTGATGGCTTTTCAATAAACCATTCAGCTAAATCGCTGTGCCATCAGCTTGATGACGACACAACCTCATTATGGACCACTTTCCGGGCCCAATTAGTGAGAGTCGTCGATGGCGATGGTGAGTTGTGCGAGTGGCGAGTGGCGCAAGTGATCTTAAATTCAATTTAAAATGCATCAGCCTGTTTACCGTAATAATATCAACACATTTATGGATGCCTGCCTGCTCGCAGTTTAATCTTATAAATATCCACAATATCACCCTCAAGCGCTTCTCCATTCGATTGATGCGTTTGCCCATTTGTCCGTATCCAGGCTTGCGACCAAGTCGCTGGCGCACAGTCCACAGGCCAGAGCCAGAGCCAGGACCAGTTTCAGTTTCAGTTTAAGCTCTTCTCTCTCTTTCACAGATGCACCAGGTGCAATACTTTAATGAGCTTTTGTTGTTGCTGCCGCTGCTGTTGCCTTTGCTGTTGCTGTTGCTGCTGCTGTCGAGCTTAACAAGTGACCGACGTCGTCTGCGCCTGCGGCTGCTGCGTTTTTCTGCGTGACTGCAGCTTAAATAAATTTCAACTTGGCACTTTTTTGCGTGCAATGCCAAGGATTTTTTTCAGCGGAACAGCTGCTTATACCCTGTTTCAGAGGGAACTCAAAGGGAGGCTGAATTAAGTCGATGCGCAGTAGCAGAGAAACTCCAAAATCAGAGTTGGAGACAAAAATACTCAAAGATCTAAATAACTTTTTAGTAAGTTAAAGATAGCAATTATAATCTTCTTTTCAATTCAATTTATTATATGAATTAGTATATTTAAGAGCAGTGCCAAATGCATTCAGAAATATTGTTAGTTAAGATTACACTTGAAGGCGATATAAAACCAGAATTTATAATACCAAAAAAAAGATTGCAGCTCTTAGAAGGAGTTTCTCAACATCGAGTTAACTTTTGCAATTTATTTCGAAATAAGAATTATGATGCACTGATCTTAGGTTTTCATCTTGAAGTTAGGTATGAGCAATCAGACAGACTTTTAGGTTATGGAAAACCGAATTATTTGTATGTGGTTAATACATTTATTTAACTGAAAACTATAACTATATATAACTATAATTATTTAACTAATAACTATAACTATCCTTTTAAATTTTCGATAAAAATCCAATCCCCAATTATAGAGCATCTCGCAGTCGAGTTTTCAATCTTACAGCTTCTCAGTTGCATATTATTTATGATAAGGTCTGGCTTGAATTTTTATTTTGTAGCTGTTTTGGCCGGCGCAGTTCATGTTGTTAACTGATATTTTTGCATGCCAGACAAAAATGCTGTGCTCCGAGTGTTGTGTGCTGTGTGCTGTATGTTGTGTGCTGTACTCGTACCTGTGCGCATCTGTTATCCTGACAGCAGGCAGGTGGGATGAGGCGAGTTGATGTGCAGTGAGTCCTGTCGGAGTCGCTGTCGCAGCTTGCTGCTCGCACGCTGGAGAGGTAATCGATCTCTTGTGGTTTATTTACATCCGTTATTGAAATTCGCCTTTTTGCCATTGTTGTTGTTGTTGTTGTTGTTGTTGTTGCTGCTGTTGCTGATTTCGGTTGCCTTTGTTTTATGAATTGGCTTTGTAGTCCTTGCGCTTTATTGTTGTTGCTGTTCTTGGTGTATTGATGACAATTGCAGTTCAATGTGCAGCTGGGCTCCGTTTACATCCGGTGAGCGGCGCTTTTTAGCAGCAGATTTTTTTTCTTCCGCTCTTATTAGTTTATATTGCAGCCGGCGGAAGTAAACCACATCCCAATTGCTTTCATATTTATATCGATATTAGTGTACTGATAAATATGCCAATAAAGCGAGCGTCTAATTTGTGTACAATGAGTATGAGTATTAAACTTTTTCTAAAAACCAATCTATATTACATTTATATAACATATAATACATACACTTCTTTCCTTTTTTCACATTCTCACCAACTACATTATGCAACCCTCACCTGTCCTTGCACATATTACCATCTCCTTGCATAATCTATACAATTTCACCAGCAATTCCAAATTATATGTCTGCTGAGAGCGCAGGGGCGAGAAATTCACCTGTCCACACGGATTTCTAACTTTTAATACATAAATTAATGCTTTAAGCAAAACACAAAAGCAATCCACGACATTAAAAAGATAAAGACCTGCACACACAGTCCAGGTATGCATTCAGATTCCACCTGCAGTTGAACAACATTTCAAAAGCAACATATAATAATCCCATCAACATTTTTAGATACGCTTTGCAAATGAATTGTACCGCGGCCGCGTTCAATAAGTGAGCGGCAAAGGCGACCAAAAACTAAACTCAAGCTGACCAGAGAAGCGGGAACGATAATGGGAATGGGTGCGGGAGCGGGAACAAGATCAAGAACGGGCCACAAAGCGTGGATAATAATAATGTGGAACCGAAAATGAGCTGGGATCGGTCAGGACTGACGACTGGCAACCGGCGACTGGCGACGACTTCCACTTCGACTACAGACTGTGAAGTTCTGCATTTGCACCTGCAACGGTTGCTGCAGAAATTTTGATGAGCCGTGCGTGGCTTATAATTAAATTGAAGTTGTAGATACAATTTGATATCAGCGCCGTTGCGCTACATAAAACTTACATATGTTGGAATGTTCACATGTATGGATGTCGGTTAAAAATTGTATAATAATGGCTAAGCGCGAGTTTTAAATGCCTTTGCCCTGGCATTTACATTTCTCGCGATGGTTTAATGTGAAAGGAACTAAAAAGGAAGATGCCGAAAACACACACTCATAAATGTCGTAATACTTGAACAAACTGTAACACAGCGTAGTAAATTACCTTCTTTTTCACACAATACTAAATGCGTGAAAGCATAAAATATATTAAAAGGTATTATCCACCCTCCCTCTTCTTATTTTTAACGTTTTGGTTCTAACAGTGAATACTTTTAATTATTTTTACTATCTGTAATAGTTATGGATAAGAATAGTTATATCTCAGTATTTAAATTAACGTGTTTTCATACAATACTGAAATAAAATATACTAAGTATTATCTGTCCTGCTTCAGCTGGATCATTAAATACATTTAATGACTCTAACAATCAGTAATAGCTTTGCTTAGTATTGTGGATAAGAAAATATCTCAACGTTTAAAGTGCTCTTCGAATTGTTATGGAAATTCAAAACTCAACTTTTTTACATTTTTAAAAAATGTACAAATTCTATATTAAAATACCTCAAGTAATTTGATCATTTTTAAGCTAAAATTTAATGAAAAATTAAAAAAAAAATGTTAAAAAAGTAAATAAACATATCTTTTATATACACATACTATATATTGTAAGTTATAAGTATGTATGTACATATTTAACTATTTTCTATAACAATACCATAGTTTTGAATGCAGCCGAAACTCTTTTATACCCACGCCATAAGCAGATCGATCTCTCCAAGCAATCTCAAGCCACTCAACAATTGAGTCGTTGTCATTTCTATTATAGAGTTCATTTGACAGCTTATTTCGTTGCCTTACATTTGCATTATTATTTTTCGCAGAGAGAAAAAACTGCAAATTTAATGTGCACCTCAGTCGAAAATAAAGCAAAAAAAAACTGCATATAAATGCCGTTGTCATTGTCGAATAAATCAAAATTCACACACAAGCTCTCTTGGCCCAGTCGCGATTGTATGCAGAAAAAAAAAATCGAAACAAAAAAGATGAAATAAAGAAAAAATTCCGCAGGTGGCCACAAACCAGCGGCAGCCGGACATTTGTCCGCTCAACGTTTCAAGTGTTTGTCTTTGCATCCAGTTGGACAAATTTACATGCGCGCCTTGCACACAATGAGACAGCAGCGACAGCGGCTGCGGCAGCAGGTAGGCCCGGTTGGGCCTTCGAGTCTGGTCTGGACACTGTGGACAATGGCCACACGTCGATATTCAAATAGTTTTTACATTTTCTTTTCATGTGCGTTATGTTGGCTTTGTTGTTGTGCTCTGCCTTGAGCACTGACAAGGCACACACACTTTTGGCACATTAAACGAACTGGGTAAATATGTTTTAAATGAGAAAAAAGGGAAAAAAAAGAAACTTGTACTCGTAAAGGATGCTTCATCGTGTGATTTCCGCTTTTGTAATGGTCATTATCCTTTATGCGTTTGTGTGACAAACGGGCTGTACACAGCTGTAGGACAATTCGACTGATTCTCTGTGTGGGTGTCCTTCCTATTGTTAAAAATATTTTGTAATTAAAGTAAGGTGGCCTTAAGCCCTGTGAGAGAGAGAATCAATCAACACAACACGAAGCATATAGCCAAAAAAAACCGTTGCCATCAATTCGAATGACATTTTTCGTTTAAATCCTTTGACAGCTAGCCAAGTGCATTGATCTGGTAGAGATAAACACTTAAGCACAACCTTTGATTGACGTAGTAACAACAATTTACCATGTACTTTTTTACAACATTCCGATGCATATCTTAAACCGAAATCGCAGCGAAGGAAAAACAATAACATAGAAAAATTGCATGCATATCATAATGGCCGCAACGATTTTCGATTAATATTCAAATTAAGGTTTATCGATACACTAAAATATCAAAGTAGTCTAGAAAAGTTGATAACAACAAGCAATAGTTGTCCCTTTCTAACATCATAAAACGAGGTAGCGAAAAAAATTGCACATCCCAAATGAAACGCAATAACAAATCTCCCCCACACTCGCATCTAGCGTAGCGACAGAAGTGCCGTTGTAATTGCAGGCTGAGTGCAATGCATTTGCATGCTGCTGAATATGCAAAGGACACTTCAATTTTCGCAGCATAAAACTAAAAACGTAAAACGTTCAAACAACTCCGCATCCAAAAACAGCGCCACCTGGTCACACCTGGGTGCCGAACGCTCATTTGCATACGATTGACAGAGACAGACAGAGCGAAACGTTGAGGCGGGAGGAGCGGAATCAAAGTGCAATACGAATCAGCATAGAAAAACAAAGACAACAACCAATTGACAGCAGATTTTTGTGTTACTCCATTTGGTGGCTACGCGGAAACGGGAACGGAAAGCAAGGGGAACGGGCTAATTAAAAGCACATCAAAAGCGCCAAATTTGCATAGCAAACGAAACGAAACGTAGCAAAAATTAAATAAAAATTGTTAGTTTCACATTTTTTCTCTTGTTCGTTTTCTTTTCACTTTTCATTCTGCCAATGCCAAAAACTTTTTTGATGAGCGACCGTTGTTGCTGGTATAGACTGATTGCGGGAAGGGTGAGGAGCTGAGCTTATGGTGGCAACACGCCCAATAAATGTCAGCGTACAAAACTTTTGTTGGCAAACTATTTTTATAATTAAACAAGCGAAATCTGATTGTGATAAGTAGTCAAATGACTTACCAATTTCAAAAACGCGATTCTTCGACTGCCGCGAGCCATAAATTACACAAATATAAAATTTTGCATCATGTTGCAATTAGAACTGCCAGCAAAATGGCGGACACACAAAAGCACTTCAAAAAAACATAAAAATAATAACTTAGCTAAGAAAATGAAAATATCTTTCGATATTATTATTATTGGATCACACGCTTTATTGATTAATTACTAGCATCAAAGCCCGAAACTATTTTAATCCACAATTTCACAATGCAAAAATATAACGAGAAAAATTCAGTCGCATTAAAGTTCCGTTACTATAGAGTTGTCAATCTACTACAATTATTACAGACTGTTTATGAGCAATCTGCGTCCTTAGTGACGTCACTAAAAGATTCCTTATTATTAGAGCTGTCAATCTACTAAAATGATCGGGGTCCTTAGTGACGTCACGATCACACTATTCAGAAAATAGGGAATCTTCGCAATTATACACATTAAAATACGAGCATTTGAAATGAAACAGTCTTTAAATAATTATGTTATTTTACTATTTACAGGTACAATGAGTTTATTCTATTGTTTTGCTTGTGCTTGCTGCTGCCGCAGCGGCAGCTTTCGTTGAATGATGTTTTGCCACCGCTTCTTGAGCTTTGCTTAGCTGAATGTAGCCTTCATGAGCACGTGATCGCAACTCGCTTTCAACGGATTTGTTTACCGATTTGGAAATAACCGCCTTGATTTTTTGTGTCTCATTAAATTTACCCTTCTTCGCTTGGATGGGTGCATCTGGAATAAAATTAACAATAAATGTAATCAATTGCACACAACTTGTTGCCCATGCCGAGATACTCACTTGATCTACGTGTGAACGCTGCTTGTTTCTGCTGTTTCTTCTTGTTCTGTATGGCAGCAGGCATTTTAGCCTTTTTAAATTTACCTTGTGGCATTATTGAAACGTTTAAGTTGACAACAAAATAAAACAAATTACCTGCGCACGTTTTTAGAATTGTTTGGCAAACAGCTGATAGTAGACCAAAATCGATAGCACTACTTATCGATATTCCGCACGTTAATGTTTACATTTACTGTTAACGCAATTTTGAGTTGCTGTTAAATTATATAGCTAGGAATCTTGCTCCTCTCGTGGCGCAAAAATTCAAATTCTAATATGAAAAAGAGGCAGCAATAAATAAATTGAAAACAAATTGTCGGTTTGGATTATATTAATTTAATTTTTGATTTCTTAAGCAAATATTCCGATAAGCTAACAACCGAGAACAGGGCGATTTTTCGTTCAACGTATATTATTTACCTGCTTAACTAGTAAAACAAATTGTACAGTACATTCAATGCAAAAACCGAAATGATTGTATTGATATTATGTTTTGTTTTATAACAGAAAATGAGTTAACATTTAAAAGCGTTGAATATTTTTGTAGTTTTGTTCGTTATGTAATTTTAAATGGGATTTTCCTTTGCTTGTACATATGTATATTTTATAAGTATAATTAATTAATTTTTGTTGTTAATACACATAACTAAAATCTACAACGCGCTTCGGGATTTCGATCTCGAATTTTCTATTTAATTTGTTTTGCCTTTTGTTTTTGTCTTTGCACGCTTGGCGCGCGCTTTTTAACTCACTTTGTGATTAATGCATTATTATTATTATTATTTTGTTTTTATAAAAATAGTTTTACAAAACTTTTAATTATTAATGTGTGTGTGTGTATGTGTATAAATGTATGTGTGTACTGTGGTATACATGTATTATTATAATATATATATATATATATATATATCGATTTATATAGAATATACTTTTGAAACAATTAACTCAATTTGCCGACTATAATGCCAGTTACAATTAAACCTATTATCACAGCAATCACTAATAGTATCAGTATCTTACGACGATGGCTATTCCGACTGGCAGCCGCCTTCTGAAGCTCACTGCGTCCTTCCTCCACCATGGCAGCGGTATTTTCAATATTGGTTGCAATATTATCTGAAAAAAATTAAAATTCAATGTTAAGGAGGAGTTGTTAGGATTGCGGCTTTAATTTTCAATTAAACTTTGTCCAAATAACTACCATACTAAAATAGTCTGAACTTTGTCCAAATAACTACCATACTAAAATAGTCTGAAGGCCTTGGTTGATCTGGTTTTAATATTTTACTATACAATTATATACTATAATTAAAATAAATAAATAATTTGCTAGTATCTACTGCATCTACAAATTAGTTTTTAAATAGCATTCAAGCTACAATTATAAACAATTTTCAGTTCTCATTGCCGTTGACAATCTTCAATCAGGAGTACTTATTTTTCATTTTTGATTTCAGAGGGCAAACGAGTTCAAGTGGCTCAATTCTGAGACCAGCTTCATATGCATTTGCATTATATATAGTATAGTATTCCGAGCAAATTTGAATTGTGAAGCACATATAGACTGACAGATTCAGTTACTAAATCGGATGGAAAGACAGACTGACGGATATGGAAATATTTTCTGCCTCTGATTTATATACTTGATGGATAGATGGATGTTATAAGTGAATTACTTTTACTCTCATTTAGGAAGATTACTCACCCACCACCTCGCGCTGCTCCACCACCATAGTGCTTAGCTTGTTCATGATGACATTCACATCCAGAATATCGGCCTCAATTTGCTCCACTTGCCGCTGACGCTCCACGAGCAAATCATGCTGCCTCTCGAGTCCAGCCTGATCTTGACGCTGTTGCTGCAACAACTCGGTGCGTGCCGTCAATTCAGCCTCACGCTCTGCATCGGCAGCCACTTGATAGCTCTGTCGCGTTGCCTCCGAGATGCGTTTCTGTTGCTTCGAGTATTTGTCGACAACCGTGTGAAATTCATGCGTCAGCTTCTCCAGCTGCAGCTTCTGCTGGCGATCGCCATGTTGCACCACCGCCTGCAGACGCTGCAGATCCTGACTGGTGGTCTGAACCCGTGCATTTGTCTTCGTATTGATGCTGTGAATCTTATCGCGCAGCGAGGACAAATCCTTGGCGGTACCAATCAATTTCAGCTGCTTCTCCAGCTGCTTGGTGCTGCTGTTCACCGCGGTGATGTTGTTGCCGATGTCCTCGCTGAGCGACACGAACTCCGTGGGACTGAAGCCGGAGTTGCCGCTGGAGGTGGCAGCAAAGCTCACATCGGGCGTGGCACTTGATGTGGCGCCATAATCACGATGCGTGCTGCTCGTGGGATTGTTCAATGCCTGCGACATGTTGTTGTTGATGTTGTTGTTCCCCCTCTCAGTTTGCCTGGTCACTCTGTGTTGCGTGTAAAGGGCTGGTCACTCTAATGCTGGTTGCGAAGGTTCCAAAAAAATTACTTGCTTGCTTGTTGTTTTGGTTTTTTCGTTATTGTGGGTGTTGCGCACTCGTTGGGTTCTATGACGCGACTGTCTGCGAATGCAAAGAGCTTAACATTTTAGTTAGGCCAGCGCCACAACAACTATGTGGTATCTACAAACTAATGGGCTTCGGGTTACACAAACAAAACAAGCGAGACCAACTCAAAACCGGAGCCAAACAAATGATTCACTTCTTCAACTCAACGCAGAGTTTATCAGCCGTGCTAACATATGACAAATATGTATGTATGTGTGCATATGTGTGTGTGTGCAATTTGTATGCTTGTATATGCTGCTGTATGGGGGCACACACTACATACACTGCACTTATTATATGGGACTCTGCCTGTGGGTGACAGCTGCAGTTATATGGCTTCCAATTATTAGTTTAAGTTACCTAGGATTTACTTCAATAGGCGAGTTGATTTCCAGTTTCTTCTTAACTAATTTGCCCAGTGCGCAAGCCTTTCACTGCACTGCACACAAAGACACAATTATTAGTTATCGATATTCGATACAACGAGCTATCGGCGCTTTGCGGCCCTACTGCACGCATTTCGCAGCACTGAGCGATGATAAGGAAACAACTGTTGCCCGCGAAATTTCAACTCCGATTAACTAAAATTGTATTTTTTTGAGTCCTTTATTTAATGCTATGACCGACTACAATACCAGTCACAATTAAAGCTACTAAAACAGCAAACACAATTAGAATGGGAATCATATACCGCCGTCCATTTCCATCACTGAGTGTCTCCTCAATTAGGGGAACTGTTGGGATCATAAGTAATATAAATGAAAAATAGTCATATCGTCTCGAGGAATACTTTCACGTCATACCCTGTTGATCCTCCAAAATCATATGTAGTTCCTGTAATAACTTTTCTTTGGGATCCGCTTGATAGCTCCTTTGAGTCAACGCCGAAAATAGTTTTCGTTGTTTCAAAAATTTGTCGACAGCGGTGTTGAATTCGTACGTAAGTTTCCACAACTGCATTTCCTGCATGCAATTGTTATGGTCAACCACATCCTTCATACGCTGCAGATCCTGGCCAATTAAGTTGATGCGTTCATTGGTCTTGGTATTGTGGTTGAGAATATATTCGGCCAGCGTTGGCAAATCTCTGACGCTGGCAATAAATTTCAATTTATTCTCTAACTCACCGACGCTGATATGTATTGCGCTGGTATTCTCAACTATATTCTCCTTGAGAGCGTTAAACTCGGAGTCGGTGCTCGATGTGGCACCACAGCTTTTGGAACAGTTCAATGCTTGCGACATGTTTCCAAATTTGTTGTGCACTCTTTGGGTTTTATATTACGACTGTCTGCGAATGTAAAGACTTAAAACAAAATAAAATCCAAAAAAATCATTAATTTCTACTTTAATGAATATACGGGCGCACACATAAAGTAGTATTATTATCGCAATAGGTCCAAGAGTCTTTTCTAAGAAATAAGAATTAGTTTAGGATACAAATTTTAAATAGCCAAGGTAAAATTTTATAAACTGTGTAGTTGATAGCTGATAGTTCAGTTAGTGAGTCAGTCATTTAAGGACCAAAAAAGCTTTACATAACATGTGTAGTTTAGAAACATTTACTTTAATTTGCTGACTATGATGCCAATTACAATTAAAGCTATTAGCACAACAATCAATAATATTATCACTACTTTACGACGACTTTTATTTTGTCTAACAACCGTTTCTTGTAGAGCCTTGCGTCCCTCCTCCGCATTGTCAGCTGTTTCCTCTACATTGAGTGCAATAGCATCTGAAAGATTAAATGAAGGGTAAAAGTTAAGTAACAGTATTTAGAAATTGCTCCAATTTTGATCAATTGTTATTATTTGAAATGATATTCTTACTGTGCAAATTTGGTCATAAAGTAAATTAACTTTATATTCTAACCTTTAAATCTTAAAAGTTATATAATATTATTAAAATAAGTTGTAACTGTGCATATATGAACTTTCCAATCTAGATTCAATTCTTGTCGAGCTACTCACCAACCATCTCGCGCTGCTCGTACACCAAACCGCTTAACTTTTGCATTACATAATTCACATCCAGAATATCGGCCTCAATTTGCTCCACTTGCCGCTGACGCTCCACGAGCAAATCATGCTCCCTCTCGAGTTCAGCCTGCTCCTGACGCTGTTGCTCCAACTGATATGTTTCCTCAGACAACTCTGCCTCACGTGCCGCCTCGGCAGCCTTTTGCTTGGCTTCTCGCATAGCCTCCGAGATAAATTTCTGTTGCATTGAATATTTGTCGACAACCGTCTGAAATTCCTGCGTCAGCTTCTCCAGATGCAGCTTCTGCTGGCGATCGCCATGTTGCACCACCGCCTGCAGACGCTGCAGTTTTTGACTGGTGATCTGGATGTGTTTATTTGTCTTAGTGTTAATGCTGAGTACATTTTTTCCAATCGTTAATGAATTTTTGGCGGTGCTCATTAATTTCAATTGTTTTTCAAGTTGCTTTGTGCTGCTGTGTACAGCGTTTATATTGTAACCGATTTCTTCGCTGAGTGAGTCAAGTTCAGAGTTAGAACTCGAAATGCTCGCCGAATTCATCTCGGGAATAACACTTGATGTGGCGCCATAATCCCCACGTGTCCTGTTGCTAGGATTGATCAATGTCTGCGACATGTGGACGATTATTTTGTTAGTGCTGTGTACTGTTTGATTTCTACAATGCGACTGTCAGAAAATGCAACTAGCTTGATTTACTATATATCAAAGGGGGGAAAATGACTCACTTTTACTTTACAGTGCATACGGGCATATAAAAAGTATGCGCTCAATTATTTATATGTACTTTAAAATGTCGTTGCAGCAGATAACAGTTTCGCCCATAGAGTCTAGCCCTAGACCATATAACGACCCTTATGCGAATTACTGAGAAGTTCTCAGAATCCTATACTCAATAATATAGAGACTTTACTCTTAAAGTTCTCTTTACTTTATCAATGTCAAATGAATGCACACCTGGAATACAACGATTTACGTAGAAAGACCACACATACCAAAAAGCAAATTACAAAAAATATTTTACCTTTAAGTGTACCAAATTATTTAATACCCAATATCGGATATTTTACAATTGTTTATTTTAAAAAGTTCGAGGTCAAGAAGACGTAACGGTCGATTGACCGGTTTACTCACAAAAACATATCAATATCGATAACAAACAACAATTGTCGCTGATGCAGCCCTAGCACAGGCATTAGACAACACTAGCTTCGATAATCAAACCAAATTTCGCGCGTGAAACTCCCCTACTTCAAAATGGAAAATATAACATTGTGCTCAAAAATAAAACATTAAGGCATATGTATATTCGATATGCAAACTAGTTTAAATCTATGTATTTCGCAGTAAAAATAGAATATCGTTTCGAAGTAAACTAAAAGCCTTGGAAGTAATATTATAAATAATAACTTCTCAATTTGAACTGCTATGTTTGCAATGTGTAATTTGGGCATGCTATAATATAAACATTTTACACCCTGGCTCTGTAATATAAAAAGACAACAAATACTTTTTCTTTACGTTGATTTGTAATTCCGTAGCTTTAACGTACAGAGTTATGCTAAAAAGTAAAAATCCTCATTACTCTTGTCTCCTACTCGCGTACTTAATGGGTCTTGGCGGCCAAACGCTTGTCGCGCTCCTCCGAGATGCTCAGCTTGACACCCTTGCCCTTTGGCAACGAGATGTAGGGCTTGTTACCCTTGCCAATGATGAACACGTTGGTCAAACGAGTGGCGAAGATGTGACCCTGGGAATCCTTAACGTGCACAATATCGAATGAACCGGGGTGACGCTCACGGTTGACAACGGTGCCCACACGTCCCAAATTCCTGCCTCCGGTGATCATGCACAGGTTGCCTGCAGAATAGAAAATTGAATAATTAGTAAATAAAATCAATATAGTGGCTGTTTGGCAAATGTAATTGCACGTAAAAGTTACTGAATTTGCTGGTAAATACATAAACAGTGACCGTCGTAACAAAAATTGCTTTTGGCTTTGTATTTGAACCACGTAACTTGAGTAAAATTCGTTTTGCGGTCTTCGAACCAGCCAAATATACTGATTTCTTAGATTGTAAACCTACCGGAATCGAACTTGATGTAATCGGTGATCTTGCCGCTGGCAATATCAACCTGCACGGTGTCGTTGGCGTGCACAAGAGGATCGGGATAACGGATGGTGCGGCCATCGTGTGTCACCAGGAAAGGAACACCCTTGGCACCCAACTGTGTCTTGCGGACCTTGCACAACTTGTACTACAAAGAGAAAGAATGAAATTAGTTTAAAACTGTCTTACAGTAGTAACTATAAATTTGGTGTCATCGGAGATAATTTGTAATTGCACGTAAAAGTTACTGAAAAGGCTGAAGTACACAGATCAGTGACCGTCGTATCAAAAATTGCTTTGGGCTTCATTTTGAACCATTTCACGCACTGCATTTTAGCGCCAAGCGGTCTTCGATAAAGCCCCGAAAATACGAATTTCAAATAAAAATAAACCAAAAGTTCGAATCTTTACCTTGGCTTCCTCAGCGGAAATGCGGTGAATGGTGAAACGTCCCTTAACGTCATAGACGAGACGGAAGAACTCACCGGTCTTCTCAATGGTGATGACATCTGTCATACAAAAAATAGAAATACATATTTATTGATACGATTACCACACATTAATTGTATATAGTGAACATACCCATGAATCCAGCGGGATAGGTGGGATCCGTGCGGACCTTGCCGTCAACCTTGATGAGACGCTGCATGACGATCTTGGTCACCTCAGCGCCATTGAGAGCGTACTTGAGACGATTTCTCAAGAAGATCAACAGTGGCAGCGACTCGCGCAGCTTGTGTGGACCGGTTGATGGACGGGGAGCGAAAACTCCTCCCAATTTGTCCAACATCCATGCCTTGGGTGCGGCTAAACGCTTCAAATGCTTCTTGGGTCCACGAGCCTACAACAAATTGTACACATGACACCAAAACTTTATAAATCATTCTTCAAGATGGAAGATGCCAAGCAATTACTCGATGGCAACAACAAACAAAAACTCGCAGTTATTTCATTCAAGCACTCGCACTTTCTGTTAAATGTTCACATATTCAATGATAGCACAGTTTGGCGCGTTGTTTCTGTTACATTTCACTGGGTTTTTTGTTTGTTTTCAGCGTCGATGGCAACGTATTTTATTTTCATTTATATTTTCGGCCTTACCATCTCGTACGATACGTGAAAAAGGAAAGGAAGTTGATGCGCTGTCAAAGCAGTTGACAGCTGCTTACGGCGTTGCCACTTATGTCAGTTGTGTGTTACCATTTCAGCATAAAACAGTGTTGATAAGTATTCGTTATATCAGGGTTGTATAAAGCGCGTGAATATTGCGTTTTAAATGTAAAAGAACAACACTTTTTTACATTTGTTTATTTTTTATATATTAGGTTGGCCAAAAAAGTCTTGCGGTATTTTTATTGAATTTTCAATTGTTCATAAAATTGGTTAGAATAATGCGATTTAAGTCAAATATGCGCCGTTTTGTTCGATGACGAGTTCCCAACGAGATGCCAACTTCATAATGCCCCTCTTATAGAAGCTCGCTTTTCTATTGGCAAAAAACTCGGAGAGCCAATTTTCACAGGACTCTCTTGTGGCCAATTTCCGACTACCAAGGTCGTTCGCCATGGACAGAAATAGGTGGTAATCACTTGGTGCGAGATCCGGACTATACGGTGGACGCAAAAGAACCTCCCATCCGAGCTCCCGGAGCTTCTGGCGCGTCACCAAAGATGTGTGTGGCCTGGCGTTGTCCTGATGGAAGACAATTCGGCCTCTGTTGATCAAAGATGGACTCTTCTGCATGAGTGCTGCATTCAAGCGGTTAAGTACAGGTCCGAATTGAGCGTTTGGCCATAGGGGAGCAGCTCATAGTGGATGATTCCCTGCTAATCCCACCAAACACACAGAAGAACCTCCCTGGCCGTCAATCCAGGCTTGGCCACCGTCTGGGCAGCTTCACCGCTTTTCGACCACGACCGTTTGCGCTTCACATTATCGTAAGTGATCCACTTTTCATCGCCAGTCACCATCCGCTTCAAAAACGGGTCGATTTTGTTGCGATTCAGAAGCGATTCGCATGCATCCATACGGCCAAAAATGTTTTTTTGCGTCAAGTCGTGTGGCACCCATACATCTAGCTTTTTTTTTAATCCAAGCTTCTTCAAATGGTTTAAAACGGTTTGATGACTCATGCCAAGCTCTTGGCCGATGCTACGGGTGCTACTATGCCGATCTCTTTCGATCAATTCAGCGATTTTATCGCAATTTTCGACGACAGGCCTTCCGGACCGTGGCGCATCTTCGACCACCTCCGCACCAGAACGAAAACGTTGAAACCATCGTTGTGCGGTGGAAATGGAAACTGTATCGGGTCCATAAACTGCACAAATTTTATTGGCAGCATGAGTTGCATTTTTGCCTTTATCGTAGTAGTACTGTAAAATATGCCGTATTTTCTCTTTATTTTGCTCCATGTTTGTGACGCTATAACTCACGAACGACTCAAGACAAACAACAATAAATCAAACACGTGTTAGCGCGGGAAAAGAGCTTTCCAAAAAGGTATCGCATGAACCGATTCGATAAATAGAACTAGAACTACGCGCTTGCAAAGACACCTATCGGAAATACCGCAAGACTTTTTGGCCAACCTAATATTAATATAATTAATGCTCTCAAACGCACACAATTTTCGTTCAAGACATTGTTTTAATTACAATCTGTAAAACCTACTTAGACATTAAACGGTAGTGTTCTAAGCAAACATTGTTGCCAATTTAACTGTGGCAACAAGCGTTATTTTTTTTTACCAAAAACATTTTGGTTTTCATTAATGTATTTTTCTTCTTTTTCATGGGCATTGTTTTTTCATAATTTTTTTTTTTTTTTTTTGTTTAAAGCACATGTGCTTTTTATTTGTAGTAATTGTTTTTGTTATATTTTTTTTTGGGAAAATTTCTTGTTTTTGTACATAATACAAATTGCATTCCATGATGCATAGATTTTGATGTTGGTTTTGTTATAATAGTTTTCTCGACGCGTAATGAGACTTAAACGTAAGAAATCAATTGTTAGAAATATTAATTATTTAATATATGCAATTATGAATGTTATGTTAGTAATTAAATGGCTACACATGTCAGTCCGTTCGTCTGTCCGCTCTGTCGCTCAATGTGTGTGTTTTGTATGCATATCAAATTATGTTTATGAGAGGTCTTCTCTTTATGTATATAGAATTTTTGTTTTTGCTTTTACTTTAGTCAGTTTATTGTAAGCGGTTCTCAGTCCAACTTTTTCATGGATTTCAGTGCTCGCTCGCGCAACTGTTTCTCCAGATCCTCATTGATGCCCGGTCCCCCGGTCAACATCAGCGGCAGCTTGCCGTTCCTTTTACCCGCTGATGCCGCCGCCGTTGCCGTCTCTTCTTCGTCATCATCGCTACTATTCTGGGAGCTGCTGTCTTGGCGATGCTTATTGCTTGCGCTGCTCTTTCGCTTATGCTTCTTATGCTTTTTGCTCTTCTTGCTATGCTTCTTATGTTTCTTGTGTTTCTTCTTCTTGGACGATGAATCAGCCTCTGATGCAGAATCGCTGTCGCTTGAGTCCGCCACCTTTTTCGACTTCTTGCGTTTCTTTTTGGCCACCCGCTCGTCATCCGAATCACTTGCTTCGCCACCACCACGAGATTTCTTATGACTACGCTTGCGACTGCGGTCCAGACTGTGACGCTGCTTCTCCTCCGCTGGTTGCTCAGCGCTGGACGTGCTGCGTTGCAGTTTCTTGTCACCGCCGCGTCGCTTATCCTTGTCTTTTTCACCAGCCTTGCTAACAGTCGTGGACTCCTCTTTACGCTTCGATTGCAACTTCTTTTTGGTCCGCTCATCGCCGCTGCTGTCGTCATCGCTGTGCTCACTGCTGCTGCTGCTGCCGGAGCTACGCGACGGTTTTCGCTTGCCCGCTCTGTTCTCGGACGCAGATTTGGACTTTAAGCTTTTGCTGGCGTTTGCCGAACGACGATTCTCTCGACGCTTTTGCTGCTGCTGTTGCTTCACCTTTTGTTGCTCCTCGTCGTCGCTGTCATCGCTGTCCGAACTATCGGAGCTGCTGCTTTGACTGTTATTGTTGTCGCGCGTCTTGTTCTTTGGTGCGGAAGCAGCCAACGCGCTGCGCTCATGCGACTTAAGGAACGGCGATGGAGTGCGCGACAAGCTGGCCAGACTGCGATGCACCGACTGCGACTTTGGCTGTGCCGTCTGTGGTGCCGCCTGTTGTGCAGCTGCTGCTTGTGGCGCCGTTTGAGACTCGAATTTACGCACTGCCGCCGTCGGCTGAGGCTGCTGTGCCGTTTGTGACTGCGGCTCCTCGCGACAGAGATCAATGGTGTTGACAGCCGGTCCAGCGAATTCCACCGAACGACGTGCGGCCGCCGGACTGGAACGTCTGCGCTGTGGCGGCGCTGGACGCGATGTGGAGCGACTGCGACTACGCGGACTGCGGCTACGACTGCGACTGCGACTACGACTACGCTTTGCTGGTCGTCCGCTGGAGCGACTGCGACTTCGACTGCGTCGCCGGGGCATTGGACTAACGCTGCGCTGATGCTGCTGTTGTTGTTGGCGACGTTGCACTGGACTGGCGCTGCCGGAGCTGGAGCGTGCCATGCGCTGCTGCGGCTGATTCCGTGGACCTCCCATTGTACCACGCTGCTCGTGATGCTGATCCCAGCGACTAAAGTTGCCCTGCGGCGGCGAACCGCGTCTATCGAAGCGACGCACGGGCGAAAACTGCTTGCGGAACTGCTGTCCCTGACCTTGACCTCCGGGACCCGGCGATGGGCGACGATCGCGAGAGAAACGAGGTTGATTGCCACCCGGTGGCGATTGGCGACGATCGAAGCGTCTGCCATTGGGACTATTGTGTCTGGCCTGCCAGTGAATGCGTCCACCGCCACCGCCACGCTGATTAGGACTCACGCCACGATGCTGCTGCTGCTGTTGCCACATATTGCGATGGTTGGCACCTCCACCGCCGCCTCCACGACCACCACGTCCTCCGCCGCCGCCACCACCACGGAAATGCATGGGTGGCGAACGTCGTCGATTGTTAAAGCTAAACAAGGCAAAATAACAAAGTAGACAATGAGAAAATGGCAAATAAAAATAAATTCTCAAGCTGCTTACCGCCTGGGTGATCTGGAGTAGCGCATGGGCGATCTGGAAAGCATGCGGGAACGCGAGCGACGACGCGAATTGGAGCGTTGAAAGCGTCCTCCGCCACCGCCATTATCTTGTCGCATCGGGCTGCGTCCGCGTGGCGAGAAGCCACGTCTGCCATGCGGTGGCGGTCGTCGTCCTCCTCCTCCACCGCCATCACCTCCGCGTCCAGCGCCACCGAATTGTCGCGCACGTCCATCGCCACGCTCCATGGAGCTGGCGGAACCGTCACGATTATTGCGATACTGTCGCTTATTCTGCACACTATTCTTGTTGCGACGATGCTCAAAGTGCTGATCCTGTTGGCGTTCCGGTGACAACGAGATGCTGCTTGCACGCGACCGTGAGCTGCGACGACGTCGATTATTGTTATTGCTGCGCACTGAGGAGCGTGAGGAACTGCGGGATCTTGCCGCGGGCGATGCTTTGCGGGATCTAGAAAATGGATAGCTGTGTTATTCATCTAATGGCACGGTATCAAATCTTATCTAGCCTTTTGAAATGTGTCAACTTCACTGTCATTGACTTTGACATTAGGCAGTTGACTGACCGGACTATCGTTAGCTAATCCTTAAAACCTTAAATGTACTCAAAAAGTGACGTTTCAAATGTCACCACATAGGAAATATCAAATGCCCCAATTTAATGTCACATTTTTATGACTCAATTATCTCTTAGGAATAGTTAAAAGGATAATAGAAATAATAAAATTAATGTATGGAAGTATTTTAAAATATAATAAATCTAAAAGCTACTTCTATACTTCCAAATTTAAATTATATCTTTCTTTAGGTGTGACTCAAACATTTAACTCCCAAACCTAAATTCAGCAAACTTCTTTCTTTTGCAATCTTAATAAAAATCTTTTTATAAATGCTAGGTATGGAGTAACTATCTTAAGCTTTGAGAGGTAGATAAAATTTAAAACTTAAGATAGTTATTTCTAAACCTATACTTAGTTGGATATAATTCACAGACCTCTCTTATCCTTTCTGCTTTTTGACAATCAAATTACACTTGTAAACAACTTATATATAGCTAAATTATTTATATTTCTTTTGACCACATTAATAGGTTTTTGCAATTAAGTTAATTTTATACCTGGAGCGACTGCGAGTTGAACGCGACCGTGAACGTGACCGCGATTTGGCCTTTGATTTGGATTTAGATGCAACCGCAGCTGGTGATGACTTCTGCACCGAGTGACGGCCATTCAAAGCCTTTGGCGCATCAGTCGAGGACGCGCCACGCTGCGTGGAACGTGGAGATCGTGAACGGGACCGTGAGCGTCGTCGGCTCGATCGTCGCTCTCTGGACGCTGCTCTTCCCCCACCGCCAGTCGAAGGCGCATTTCCGGTAACAGCAGCAGCAGCAGATGCTGCGGCTCCACCACCACCGGTTGAACCTGAACTCGGAGAGCCGGCGCCACGCTTTCGCAGACGTGCGGCAGCATTGGCGGCAGCTTCTCTGGCTGCACTGTTAATGGGTGCCGCTGGGCCACTGTTGTTGCTGCCATTGTTGGCCAGCTTGGGCGCAGAGCGGGACCGCGAACGAGACTTGGATCGATCGTGGCGTTGTCGCTGTTTGTCGCGGGAACGCGAATGGGAGCGTGAACGAGAGCGAGAACGTGAGAGATCACGTTGACGCTGCTGCCGTTGCTTTTGCTCCTCCTCGCGTTTGAGTATCTCATCCTTCTTTTGTTGTATAAATTCGGCGGGTATTCCGCTATCGCTGTCCTGTGCGGACAGCAGCAGTGCCCAGAGTTCGCCCATAAATTGGCGGGCATTGCGTCCATTGAGGAAGCCAGTCATGTTAATTTGCATTTTCTTTGGGCAGGGATATTTCTCTTCTTCCAGCTGATTGTAGACAAACTCCACAACGACATCGTCCTCAATGTGCAGAATGTCGGTTATCTTTTTGCTAATCCATGGACGCAGCACATCCAGTTTCACTTTGGACATGTCCACGCGCTTATTAAGGCAATCGCCAAATTTCATTTGCTTCATCAGCTTCTTTTCCTTGTCGCTGAAGCGCGTGTCCTGCTGCTGATTAGTGCCCTACAAATAAATAATAATCATAATGTTGAGGATTAAAGAGCTACATACTAGATTTATCGAAATTCGCTCATCACTAATAAATGCTCCACTTTCTGCCTTTCAAGGAGAAAGAAGAAGCCCCTTAAAGGCGGCGTGTAAAATAATACGTATATAATCATCATAATAAGCAGAAACCATCAATGCTTTTTATCATACAAATAAAATGCACTCTCAATTCATTATTTTTTCTTCTTGGTGTTTTTCTCTCACACTCTCTCTCTTTCCCTTTCTGCTGTTTTGTGTGCAGTTCTCTGCAGCAGCGACATTTATCGATTGTCCATCGGCCGCATTTTAAGCAGAGCAAAAGCAAATAGCTCACAACCCCTCCCTCCAACAACCCCACAAAATATATAAACTCGTAACAACGTACCGTGAACATCATTTTGAGATGTGAACGTAATTGCACTTCTTGGCGTTACGTGGTTTATGATGAGCTGGGCCGGCAAAATTGCTGTTGTTTTTATTTCATGCCACAATTGCTGCGCGCGCTCTTGTTAATCAAACACACAAATGCAGTAATATTTAACTGTAACCCGGCACCACGCAACGAAATTGTCGTCTATACACACACAACACACGCACACTCTCACACTCACTCGCTCACAAACACTCGACGCGTGTGTGTGTGAGTGCGATGCGACTTTAGAACGCGCCTCAAATAAGCTGTGAAATATGCGTTTTAATAGGTGCTATCACTTGGTGTAACTTTTTGGCAGGTTGAAAAACTACACTTGCGTCGTTTTTGCCAATTTAAATTGCTATTTTCTTAAATTTTCGCAAGAAATTTATGCGTGTAGCTAGAGCTGGCACGAACCAAACGATATACGGCAAACAGCGTGACCGCATACTAAATACCAAAATATTTATTTTACCGATGCCAAAAATATACCAAAATAAAGCACCAACATCAATTACAATATTTTAAATTATATCCTCTTGTAGATAATAATTTTTGCATTTAGATAAATTTCAAAAAGTTAAAGATGAGCTGATGATTGATAAGAAGTAACAGCAAGTGGAATTTGTAAAATGCACTATGCGGTATATTAATATCAAAATGTGCTAGGCGGCCGTCAGGATACGATAGTTAAATGCCAGTGTTTACTTACGCGATGATTATGTGCGAAAACACACCTATAATGCATGAATGCTATCATTCGATAGAATTTTTAGCATAGATCTTTGACAGGATAATATTAATAATTCAATCTATTTAAAATTCCTCAAAAGAAAATGCAGAATTTTTTTATTTAAAATAATTTAATTCATTTAAAATTAGTACATACAAATTAGTATTTTCAACAAAAAGTTAAAAACTGTTTTTATAATTAATTTATTATATGTAAGGCTAAACTAATATATTATTTTGCCATGTGAACTGCGTGTTTGTTTTTTATGTAAGTTTTTTCACTACAAATCTAAAATTGTGCACTTTTGCTGTTGTTGCTCGATTTATATAATTTAAATTAATTTAAATGCATTAATTTTAAATTTTAGCTTAATTATAGCATTATTTTTCGAGCAAAATTTCATTTTTACAGATTATAGGAAAATATGGTTGGGATTTTCAAGATGAGCTCACTTAATGTAGATTTTGTTACAAGAGAACAACAAAAGCCACATAAAGTAAATTCATTGTGTAAACCCCAACATGTGGAGAGGGAGAATTTAAAAAAGATTAAATAACATTTAAAATTTGATTTCGCTACAAAAAATAATTCCTCATGTAAATGTGTAAATTTAGATGCTCCACCTCGCAAACGCGCTCAGTTCTTTTGGTTGCTGTTGTGTTACCAGTGTTACCACACCAATCGATTCACCTATGGTATCATGTTGGGCTCCTGAGCGGCTCCCGTCGAGTACTTGGGCTTGCAGACGCAACCGCTTTCGACGAGGACATAATCCTGACCTGTTAGCGTTACTGGACCCAGTGGAATAACTAGGAACAAATAGGGCACATACGTTTGTGTGCACTCGCCACGTACCACATCACATTCAGAGGACCTGTACAAATAAATACAAAAAAAGGTTTAAATAGTGATTTGTTATAGCAAACACAATTTAATATTATTGTGATTTTTTGATATTAAATTCCTTTAAAAAAGACCCTGTTTTTCTCTAACATTTGAATGTGCATGTGAAAATCATATGGAATATTTGAGGATTTAACCAAAAGATAGAAATATTTACACATTCAGCCTAAAAATATGCAACATAAAATATAACATTTTTCTGGCAACGTTAATCTGCAATCTGGCAACACTAGTAAAAGCAGCACGCATGCGTAGACTGCGTTACGAAAGCAATTCTACATCTCAATCAATTGACAATAAATGATTATCAATTAAGGAAGAGTAGGTGATAATATTTGGATACTTACTCGCAGACCTCGAAGACAACCTGTTGCAGCAGATCAGGGAACTTTTGCACAATGGTCACGGGTTGACCAGAGGTTAAACTAACACCATACATAGGCGCAGTGGTATTGTAACGTGTTTTGCAAAGTCTCGCCGGAGTATCGCTCTTACATTGTTGCGCAGGCGAAGAATTCTTCAGAGAACGACCTGCGGCAGGGGGAAGAGAACAGAGAATGGTCAGTCAAGCGATCAATCGATCAGTCAGTCAATCAATTGCGGCCACTCCACCATTAGCATTAAGCATTTAGCGGCTGCTGACCGACTTACCATAACGATTGCTTCCGATAGCCTCATTGTTCACCTCATCGTAGGCCCTCAACAATGCACTCGTGGTTATTGCTGGATCCAATGTGCTGGGCAATTTGCTTTGACGTCCACGTCGCGAATTTCCGTTCCAATTGGAGAATGTACGCGCAACAGCCGCACTGCAATCATAGATGGACAGGCCAAAGAAAACGAAGACGACGCGTTAGAGAAGAAAGTTTTTTTTCTTTCTTTGTTTGGCATTATAAGCAAACGTCTAATGAGTCACAAACGCACACACACACACATACCTGGGATATGGCGCATTATTGGGACCCAAACAGTCTGGAGAATCTGTCAACGCATCACCGGACAAATATTTAAGTCCACGAGCACCGGCGCATTTGCTAGGCGGCGCATCATCGATGCTGCTGCTGTCGCTGCTGCTGCTGAAGCTGGGCCACAGCGCCGCATTAGCGCATGTGAGTGCAATGCTGATGACGCAGAGTGCAGTTAGGTGCTGTTAAGAGAGAAAAAGAAACATATTAAAAATACGAAATGAATGCTTATTTAATATGCAAATGAATGTACACAACCCGAAAAAGTCTATCGTTTACTGCAACTGAATTATTCGAAACATTTTCACTGAAGAACATGTTTCCTCATATCGTAAGTCCCAAATTATTTTGTTTATATCATTTATTTATATATAATATTATTCCGTAATTATATTTACTTAAATTACTATCTTTTGGTAATATTAATAATTCAAGTATATCGTTTCCTCCTTGCTTTTCAAACTATGCAACATTAATCTTTACCTTCAATTAACAGTATAAAGAATTAAGAAATTAAGTTCAAGATCAAAAACCTTTTCTCTCTGTGTATCTTTGTATTCATATGATCGATATTGTTTGAAGCCAAGCCTTTATTTATAACTTGTTGTCAAATTTTGCAGCGTCATGAGTCACAGGCAAAAAAATAAAGAAAGACTACTCGACTGTAGCTCTACAGCTTATACACTTATCATATTCTATGTATGTATGTATATGCATAATGAGCACATTCAGATTTATGCTTATAATTAGAAATACAAATAAGACCGTTAACCGTCTTTAATGGGCAAAAGAGACGTGATATTGCTGTCGGCAAATGCTGTAATATCGATAGTCATGAACTTCTAGCATGAATCTTGTCTTATCTCTTTAGAAATAAAATAATAACAAACATATGCAGTCGGCTAATTGCACATGTTTTGTTATGCGAGATCCATATGAAGACTTCACATTAAAATTCCACAAGCTCAATAAAAAAAGTTTCTATTTTCCAAAAAAAACAAAAACGAAAACATACAGTGCTCTCGACTTGACCCGCTTCAACTTTTTTGTGGATGCTAAGCAAATTAGAAGATCTCATAAATAACCACAGCAGCAGTAACAACAACAACAACAACAACAACAACAACGACAGCACAGCAGAGACCACAGCTATAGCAACGAAACAACCGCAATCGCCCCCATAAGACGTACGTGAAAGTAAAAAACAAAAGAAGAAATTCCCAATTGGCGCGGCTAAATCAGACAGACGGAGTAACAACAAGAAAAATGTTAATACATTTTTCAACAACATGCAAAGTTGGCTTCTAATACGGTCTGAACTTTTTATTGCTACTTGTGGTTTTATATGGTTGCCGTAGGTTTTTTTTCTTGTTCGTTCGTTTTTTGGTATTTTCTTTCACTTTCTCTGTGCAGATTTTTGTTGATCAAGTGTTGGCCTGACCAAAAAAAGACCACTGCCGAAAAACCAGTTTGGATTGAATCAAATTGCAGCAGCACATAATTTGCTTTTTATCCTAACAGCAAAACAAAAACAACAAAAAGAAATAAAGAGAGATGCCCGTCGAGAAAATCGTGGCACGTATGTCATGCGAAAAAGATAATAAGCACAAGTTTGACAGTCTCTCAGTCGCTATCGCTGACAGGTTGTAACACACACTCTGGCCTCATCACTGTTGTGATGTTTATCAATGAAAAAGAAAAATACAAAAAATACAAAAAAAAAAATAATTGCACTCGCAATGCGAAAAATGTTTTTTTTTTCTTTTCTTTTTAAATTGATTGAAATATTTCTTTTGTAATTTCTATTACACATGGTCATTAACTTGTGGTCTGCGGGCTCACACAAAACTTTCTTTTCAATTGCACATTTGACGAATGTTTGAAGTGCCAACCGGACTCATTAAAGCCCATTGCGTGTTTTGGATTGTGGGAAGCAAACGAAAGCGAAATTCTATTATTTAATTCTTTTCACATTCATTACAAGAAATTAATGAACTGGTTGCGACTGTCGCGGCGGCTTTTGTGTTGTTGGCTTTTTTTTATTTTTAAATCTCACAATACCCAACGGCAGACGGACGCACAGGTTTGACAATGTTGGGGGGCCACTCTCACCTGAACTCTAGTTGTTGGCCCTTTTGTCCAATTCTGGCAAAGTTAGTCATTAAACGCGCCATTGTCAATGCCGGTTTCAAAACTTTCTGTTTTTTAGGCTCCCCAACAATTTCGTTTAATGCTCATCATAAAATGCACAGACGCTCCATCGTCTAACTAAACGAATTTGACATTAAAGCGCACCATAAAGCCATTGCCATTTGAACCTGTCTACAGCCTATTTTCTTGAATTTTTAACGGACATTCAGATAGTTGAAAAGGGTATTATAAGTTGGTGTAAATTAAAAAATATATTTGATCAGTGGCAAGGAAATAAAGTCATGAGCTTTAAGATACTACCATTATTATATATTTCTTCAATTAAATGTATAAGAAAGAATTACAATAAAGATATTGTATTATTTTATATATACATATGTATGCATAATGTCTTTTATATTCACATTGTCAATTTCCGGGGAATAATATTTTAAATATGTCGAGCAGATTACATTTCCTTTAAATGTATAAAAACATACTATTGGTTCTAATTAAATCAGACAAATGTAACTAAAAGTTTACAATATTAAAATAAAATTAAAATAAACATACTTCAAATCTTTCCATACAATTGTAAAGAGTAAAAACCATATTCAGATGCAGTTATTTTGATCATAATTAGTTTCTTTTGAGTTTCCCAAAAATAAATGTCTTTAGGTATTTCATAGTCGGGCACACTCAACTGTGACTTTCTAAGCTACTTTTTTTCGTCACTCGATTCAATGTGAACAATTTCAATTGGTTAGCCGTGATGCCTGTGAGGCAAATTTTGGGAAGGAGAGAAGCCTAATGAGGGGCAACTTTCTTAAGTAGCCGCCTGCCTGTCATCTCTGTGGGTTCATTGAAATTGTCGCGACAATGAGTGGACGAAAAAAAAAAACTAAAAGATGCAAATAATTATCATAATTATGATAAGCGCTTTTTTCCCCTTTTTTGCTCATAATTGGGTTAGAAATTGTAAAATCATGCATTAATCAAAAAGCCATTGAAGGCGCTCACGGCGACAATTTTAACTTTTCGGACTAATGCGAAGTCATTAAGCGACGGCGAAAGAGCGCTTACATAAGAGCACCAGCAACAACAAAAACATTAGACAACAACAAAAAAGTGGCGACAACGCACTGAATGTTATGTGTAGTTTTTGTTGTTGTTGTTGTTGTTACGACTATGTTACCATCAACAACAACAAATAAAAGCCAAGGTGGGTACGTTAGAGAGAATAAGAATCAAAACTACGGCAAAAGAAACAGCGAAACTGTCAAGATCACACATAGCACACACATGTTAACACACACACACACATGAGTACATATAAGGTGCCGTTATAACGAGGTTAACGACCTACATTAGTCTTCTCTGTCACACACACTTGGGTCTGTCACATCGCAAGCGTTTTGGAAAAGCATAAACATTTAATAAACAATATTTAATTCGAATACAAAGCGCAAATTGGCCCAGACAATATGGGGCGTTCTACAAGTTGTTCTAGTGAAAATTGGTATTTGGAAAGCATGGCAAAGCAATATTGTAGAGCAGCAACGACGACAGACTATTGACAGCAGCAGCAAACACAAATATAAATAGCAAATGGCTTAGAACTGGTTTATTGATAAGCGTTTGCCACACAAAGTCGGCATACATATTCGCCTCAATGGATGTCAGTAATAATGCCTATTGATTGAAATAAATTGTTGATTGTTTGTTTTGTATGACACACAATTTTCAAGGCCTTTGTTGTTAGTGCTGGGATCAGATCAGTCAGTCAACAATCTTGTGCTAGGATCAAAATGGAGATCACGTCAGTTGTCTGCACGCAAAGTTGTCATGCATGTTTTACATTTGTCAATCGATTACGATAACGATAAATTGCATGCAGCGGTGCAACGGCATCTTTGATTTTTAACGGCAATCCGGGCCACAGTTTCGAGTATTTTTCCTGCAGCTGCCAAGACAGCACAACATACTACAACAAGAAAGATTCCACGCTTTGGCGTGATAACCGCAGGCGACAAAACTTTCAATGCTTTTTTTTTGTGTGTGTGTCTTCTACTCTCCAGGTATGCAAAGCACGTTTTCTCAGCGAGTCAGAGTCTCGACCACAACAACAACAGCACACGAGTGAGTGAGCTGCTGTTGTGGGGTTCTTTTTTCTTCTTTCTTTTTAGCTTGAGGCATAGTTAGACGTAGCCGTGTCCGTTGTGTGACAGGGACAAAGACAAGTGCAGTGTTCGTTTGCTATTGCTATTGCGGTTGCCCTCTGCCGCCTCCCACACGATGACAACAGCTTTCATTTTGGGCTACTTCGCATGCTGTGTGCGTGCCTTGGCCATTGTCCGGTTCAGTTTTGCGATCGTGCGTGGAAACGAGGTTAAGAGCAAATAAAAAACAAAAATTTCGCTTGCTACGCTTTGCCCCCAAGTAGAACCGAAATAATGATAATAATTAGCCACAGTTTCTGACACTTTTACTCATTACTCTTATTATTGGTTAGCGGACAAAAGGGCAGCGCCATAAAAATTTCACTAGATTATTAGAAAACAAAAAACCAAAAAATTATAATTATGCTAGAGGCCAGCTTGACTTTAACCATCAATTACGGGGTTCAGTTAGCAAGTACTGTTAGTTCTTGGCGCTACATTAAATAAAACAATTAACACGAATTTATGACAATTCTCTGAGGTGCCATCAGCATAAATAATTTTTTTTATTTGTGTATTTTTCAGTTGTTTTTTTCTATTGCCTATTTCTAACTATTTAACACCAGCAAAACGGCAATGGCAACATTTTGACCTAGAATCAGAACAGTTCTTTGTTTTACAGTTTTTAATTCCGCTTTTATGCCGTTTTGCAAAAATTCAAATTGTTTTTAAGGTTGGGTTCTCTCGTCGTCACACTCAAGATGGATAACAAAAACAACGACAGCAACAACAACAACAAGAAGAGCAACAACAAAGATCAGGGGCCATGAAGCTGGCCACGCATGAATGAGATTGCCACGCTCAGACTGCGTCTATATGTGTTTGTACATATGTGTATGTGAGTGCTGGGGCTGTTTGTGTGTGTGCGTGAAAAGACCGGCTCCAAATACTACTAGCTGTAGAAGAGGAAGAGGAAGAAGCAACAGCACCAGCAGTAGAAACAGAGCAGCAACAACAATCACGGGACACCATAAAAATCAAAGTATGAATATGTTTAGCCTACTTTTTATAAATATTTTTATTTGCCTTTGGGCCAAACGGTGCTCGCGGCTCATTTTCGAATCAGTCTGGGAATTCGTTTTGAATCACCACATCAATTTTTTTTCTTTTTACCACACAGCTACTGGACACAAGCACCTATTAAATTGTTTGGCCCAACCGTTGAAGGGCGGACAAGGTAAGAGAACGACAGCAACACACGCGAGTCGAATTTCATCAAAAGGTTTCGCAGATTGAGATCATCAAATTAGTTCAAAGCTATTAAGCCAAACAGCTATTATAGAATCAGCTGTAAGATGGAATCTATTCTTACTTTGGATATACAAATTTGCATATAAGAATGGTTCATTTGTTAATGCTTCATTCAAGTTTGTAAATAATGAACTAAAGAAACTTTTAATTTATTATCAACTATGTTTATTGTTGAAACCGTAAAATATAATTCAAAGAACATTTTAAATTCGACTTGGAAATAACATATTAAAAGCTATGATCTAATAAAGAAAGAAAATATATAGAATATATGATATTTCTATATGTCCGAAATTATTTTAATAAGTAATAATATTTACCAAAAATTAAAAAAAAATAAATTTTGTAAAATTTATTAAACTCCAAACAAAGTCTAGTATCCCAGTAAAAATGCTAATATTATTTAAAAAAAAAATAAATAAATTTCACCAGCCGAGATCTTTAATAAAACTTTGGCACACTCGCTTTTGGCAATTTGTAAAATCTATTAAAGGAAAACACATAAATGTCGGTTGCAGAGTACGTGACACGACTGACAAAGAAAAAATCACAAAAAAAAAACGAAGAAGCGCCTAGTAAAAGTTATTTGACCAAAGTGAATTCATTATAAATTCGTTAAGGCTCAGAGCTGAGTATGGCACACACACACACACACGCACACACACAATCACAGCAGGCAAAAAGAAAGTCAAAGAAAGGTGCTAATTTCAGCGAGTGGATTGGCTTTGTAACAGAAATGGGTCGTCGTTGACTATGACAAGCTCAGGCGGGCAGACAGGCATTCAGTCAGAGGCAAGGCATAAAAAATAAATTCCTGAAGAATCAGCAAAGCCAGTGTAGAGAGTGGGAGGGGAAGGGAGCTCAGCCAAGCCCAAATATCGCTTAATCTTCAATGAAGACCACCAAAGAGTGTGTGTGCGTGTGTGTTTGTGTGTGTGTGTGTGTGTGTGTGTGGTGTTGTCTCTCTGAGTGTTGCCAGCTTTAGAGCTGCTGAGATGTTTCAGCTTGGTGGGTTGGGCCAGCCAGGCTGCAACAATGCAGCAATGTGAGTGCAAGCACATGTACACAGCATGCACTTGTACACATACACCACATATAAAGTTTAATGGCATACTGATACTGGTTTGCAGCGAGCGTCAAAAGGAATACAGACAAACGACGAAGACGACGAAGACGACGATGAGGGAGAACAATGCCAAGTTCAATGCAAAGAGACAGAATGAGAGTGCATGCTGAGAGCAAAACTTGAGTTGAGCCGCAGCTTCCTTGTGGGCGCTTTATTGGCTTTACACCCTGCACTTTTGTGAAATGCAAACGGGTAGTCACAACCATAAAATATATGATATTCTACTTTTCAATTATTTGAAATTAATAGTCTAGCTTACTAACTATTTTTGATTATTCATTTTTATAGCGCATCTGTCTGTCGGGCAATCTTCGTCACTCTTAATTTATTTTTTTTTTTTGGTTTATTGGGGTCACTTACTTTGACAGAACTTCTACTTAAGCACCGGTATTCCATTTTTAAACTGTGTGTGTTGGTCTTAAAGTTGCGGTTGGTTTTGTTTATTGGTTTGCTGTACTTTCGAGGGAGCAGCCAGCAACGTTTATGTTTAACGTTCTTTTATTTTGTTTTTTTTTTTTGTGTATTTTTTATGTATACAAATTTAATTTGCTTTCTTCACACAACAACACTTTGGGCTTGAAACACGTAACTGAGACGACAGCAACGATGACAGACACACAAACACACACTAATACACAGACACTAAAGAAGAGCACAAAAGAATCTCAATTTGAAACGACGTCTTGGTCTTCGTCTTGGTTTTGGTTTTGAGTCGCAGAGTCTTTTTTCGGAGGAGTGTGAAACCAACGCGGCCAAATAACAAAACTCAACTTGGCGAATGAAGCAAAAAACCAAACCGTACAGCTCGAGCGCTCACCTTGGACTGACTTGCACAGGTAACGTTTACCATTCCTTAAGCACTCGGCAGCGGCGTCTGTGGCAGCCACAGTCACTGCCACAGCCACAGCTACAGCAACAGCTACAGACACTGCCACAGTCATTGCGACTGCGGCTGCGACTGCGCAGCAACGGCGACGCATTTGCTCGTAACCTGTTGCTGTTGTCGTTACCGCCACTGTTGTTGACTCTGGAATTGGAATTGGTCTGGTCTTGGTCTTGGTCTTGGTTTCGGTCGAAGTCGCGGTCTCGGTCTCGGTCGCGTTCGCGGTCTTAGTCTCGCTCTTGCTATTGGTATTGCCATTGGCCACGGTCTGGGCCAAGGCGGACGCATAAAACTGCATCAAAGGCGAGTGACGTACACCCAAGCGATGATATCGAGACAGCAACAACAACAACAACAACAACACCTCAAGTAACGCACAATACAAGTGCGGACGCCCAACTGCGTGAAATATCGTCAATGCACCTTGAAAGATTTCATAGTTGTATAAGATTTCTCACCTGTTCACCTGTCACTTAATCTGTGACAAAAAATCAATCTATGCAAAGTTATGTGTTACCGACAGATCTTTTTATCACCACAGATCTTTTTTTTTTTTAGAATAGGTATTGATTTAGCGTTATAATTATTTAAGTTATAAGCGCTTAGCTTGCGCATTTTTAATTAATGACATTTATCTAAGTTTTGGCTCTCTAACTCTGAAATATTAAAATATTTTGAGATTTTTATTCATTTATGTCGAATATTGATAAATAAATAACACTTAATAAAAAGGCGCACATATTGTTAAATAAAAAATTAAAAAAATAAAAACCTGAAAACATTTGATTTTAAAAGCTAAAGGTTATCGATAACTCAGATTTGTTTATACTTTAAAATAAACAAGTAAGTAAGTTACAGTCGAGTGTGCTCGACTATGAGATACCCGCTACCCATTTTTAATAAAGGCAAAATATTGCGGTATAATATTCAAAATATACCGAAAATACTAAAAATACTAAAAATATACCAAATGATATGTTTGGTATATCGACATAGTATACCATTCAAAATATACCATAGACGGCACAATATACCAGATTGTTAGCCAAAGCAACTAAGACGCCTAGTAAGTAGGCGTTTTTGCCCATACAAAAGTATTTCTTTAATAACTTCCACAATTTTTATCTGATCGCAACCAAATTTTCAGGAATCATAACTACTATAGTAGTTATTGTATATACCAAAATTCGTAACTCTAACTTTAAAATTAGGCTGGTTATCCGTTTTTTTTTTATTTGTGGGGGCGGAAGTGGGCGTGGCAAAAATTTGAAACAAACTTGATCTGCGTGCAAACATAACAAATGCTGTCGAAAAAAAATTATAGCTCTATCTCTTATAGTCTCTGAGATCCAGTGTTTCATACGGACGGACGGACAGACACACAGACGGACATGGCTATATCGTCTCGGCTGTTCACGCTGATCAAGAATATATATATACTTTATAGGGTCGGAGATGCCTCCTTCCACCTGTTACATACATTTCCTGCCTGCACAAAGTTATAATACCCTTCTACCCTATGGGTAGCGGGTATAAAAAACGTACTATAAATTATTATGAATTTCTTTACGAAAATTTCTGATTTTGAATACGGACATCACAGTAGGTTTTATTGAAGATGTCATAGATGTCATATGGTAAGACTTACCCATTGACCGATTATATACATATGTATGTAGATGTTTCAGCATCTGAAATTAGTAACTTTCCACTCTCCATTCTCCGTTTTACAACATCACTCATACTCCCTGACAACAATTTAGACGGCAGCAGTATCCCATTACACACATAACCATAATGAAACATATAAAAAACACGAAAACAATACCGCAGATAACAAGGGGTATATAAATTTCAGCGAAAAACGTAATTAAACTCATTAGAAAATTTTGATGTCACAAATATATTTCCTAAATAATAATACTGAGAATTTTTGGAATTTCTACACAAATTATTGCCCGGTAAACTATAAAATTAAAACAAAGTAGGCGCTTACTTTAAAATTAAAATATTTTGGTTAATAATGAAAAATTCCAGAAATTTGGAAATAATTTAGAATCCTGCAAATTTCTTTAATAATTTGGATCAAAATGTACAATGCGACTGGACTAAGGACATTAACAACATCAACAACATCAGAACCATCAACACGTAGTGGAAGTAATTTTACAAAAAAATTACTAATAGGTTTAGGAATAGTGATTGCTATATTCTTTTTGTGCTGCTGTTGCATTTTGCTAATACTGTGCAGCCCTGTTCTTGGACTCATGAGTTGTTGTGCTATGTGTTGCGATCCTGATGAGGATCTATTTTAATCTTTCGCTTAATAAGGCGTTGAGAATTCCATACAAACCATTGTGTTATCTGTATTAACCTGGATATGTCTGTACCTGGATCTTAATATCTATACAAGAAAATATATAGTTGTTATAGCTGCACGTATTCATTTGCATTTGTTATTGGCAACTCGCTTGCTTGGAATATTTTCATTCTGAGAATGTGATATTGAAAATGAAAATTTATATGAATAGAAATTCAAATTCAAGCAAAAATGGAAATTAGAGAAAACAGTCCTTATGTTATTATCTTAAGTGCACTACTTTTAACTATTTTATTTTTCATATCTTGTTGCTGCTGCTGTTATTACATAATAATGTGTGCATTTTGCCCCTTTAGACGTGGTTCTGATGATTGATTGAAGAGATCAAGATAGTAATTGAGAGAAACGATCGACTTCATTCGGAATGAAAGCTCATCAAGAATTCAGTATGATTTCTGGGCTGGGTTCTTATTACTCAGAAAATAATCAAGAAATTCACTGATAATATAAACAAAAATATAACTATATATAACTAAAAATATAAATGCCTACTTTTTCTTTGTGATTCTTTAAATTCGCCTTAAAAAAAAACTAAACAAAGAATTAAAACCCCAATTTAAACTAGCGTTACTTACCAAAAATTTAAATTGCAAATATGTGTGAGACATCGATTTTTGAGTCATCGATGGAACATGGATCAGCAACAAAATTGCGATCACGTGTAATAATTACTTATGCACAAATGTGTAAATATGTTAAATGCACGCGTAGTTGTAGTTGTACATTTAATTTCCAAAGTTTTCACCAGCATACATAAAAACCGAAAGCATTGCGAAATGGCTGAGCCTCGGACTGCAGTTAATTGAATTACAGTTAATGATATTGCATAACAGCGATATTCTGTAAATATCTATACGTAGTACGTTTATATTAAAGGCGCTTTTCATTTTGGGAAAGTTGCGGTTGCTATTGCCGTTGCTGATGCCAAGCCACTATATTAGTTTCAATTTGTAATGGTTATTATCAAAAGATGGAAGAAAAAATAAAACACACACACAAACGCAGACGCACACACGCATGCTCAGTTACAAAACTTTCAAAGTTGTTGTTGTTGCTGTTGTGTTAACTTTTCTCTTTGGTTTCATACAAGAAATTTGAAGTCAATTGTCGTCGCGGCCGTGCAGAAAAAGTCTTTCCACTCACTGTCCACTGAGAGCATAAATAAAATTAATAGTAACAATTGAAACAAATGTCGCACTTGCCGACTGTGCGCAACAATAAAAACATTGTCAAACTGAAACACGAGTACCCGTTACATTTGTCGTTGTTGTTGTTGTTGTTAGTGGTGCACTAACTGTCCACGCAGGTGTCATCGACGTTTGTCATCGCCGCACAGTGGACCACACATGTTAATCGGTCCGCATCCTTGACAACATTATCGATTTTTTTTAGTTTGAACTCCGTAGTCGGCAAAAGGGTTTTGGAATTTCAGAAATTTGTAATTCAGCCAAAAATTAAATTTAAACACGTATTAATCAACGAAAAGTTTGTATTTATATTGTAGTGAAATTGCTTATCGCACACTGTACGCTGGCCGACGTTTTTGGACACTATTTTCAGCGAAAGTAACTGAACAAGTTCCAATGCCAATTGTGCGGTACTTTTATTTTTGTGCTTAGACACTACATACATGTGTGTAAATGAACTGTCGTAATACTTGGATATTGCCAAAAAAAAAGAAATGAAAACTCTTTTTCAACATTTGTGCATAGAATTTGATATTCAGAGAAAGTTAAGTTTGCTCTGAACAACACTTTGTGTTATCCCTCTCCCCAACACACACAGTTTGCCTTGAAGTCGGAGAATAGCTAAATTCTTTACTCTAAAAATGTTTTGAAATTCACGTAGAGCATAAAATTTCGTTGCAGTTTTTGAATACGTTTGGTTGATGTTCGTTTTGCGCGCGCCCAATGCATGTGTTGCTCTAGCGTTATCGATTACACAACAATACAACCGTGCGTACACAAAACAAGTGACCAACACTGCTGCTGACAGTGACCGTTTGTCTGCGTGTGTGTGTGTGTGGTGTGTGAGAGATCGAAGACAATGGCTGCGGCTGCGGACGGTGCTGTTCCTACCCTTGCAAGTAAATATCTAGCGAAATAATAGTTAATTTATTTAATACAAAGTGATTATTTGAATGCATTGTTGCCTTTAGCATTGCATTTGTCCATCTTTTTTTACACGCTGTCAATGCGTGGCAAATGGAGACGAAATTTTTTTGTGTTTGTCACGACCGCGTGTTGTATGTGTGTTGGTAACTATAGCGTTTTTTTTCTTCTCGTTTCTTGCTTTCAGTTCGCTCTAGCGTGGCTGTTGAGCTGTGGTCGTCAGCTGGTGCAAAACAGCCATTCGAACACAAGCCCAATTTGCCGCGAGAGGAGACGAAAAGTTCACGTTCGATCTGCTTCAGTCCGGATGGACGATACTTTGCCTACTCGAATGGCGTTGAGGTGAAGGTTCTGAGTGTGCCAACTTCCAACACTGGCAATCTCAATTGGCCAGTTCAGTGTTCTCTGCCGCGTCCAAAGGCCTTCTATCTGAAGTTCTCGCCGCGCGGCAATTTTCTGTGCACTTGGGAACATTATGCCATTACCAAGGATCGTCCCGAGGGTGCTGCCAATCTGCTCGTTTATGATGTTGCCACTGGCAAAGAGGTTTTTGCCATTGTACAAAAGAATCAAACGGATTGGCAGCCATCCTGGTCATCGGATGAATCGATCTTTGCCTTGGTCGTTGGCGGCGAAGCGCTATTTTATGATTTAGCCGCTGGTCCCGTCGACGGCTTTGCCACAACATCACGCAAAATTGGCGGCAGTCGCGGCGGCATGTTATCTCTCGGTCCCGGCAATTGTCCACCCTATCTGGCCTTCTATACGCCCGGCGCCAAGGGCGCCCCATCCATGTGCAAGCTGTACAAGTATCCGGCACTAGGACAACAACAAAGTGTTGCCTGCAAGAGTTTCTTCCAAGCAGATCGCGTAGAGATGCTCTGGAATAAGCGTGGCAGTGGACTGTTGTTGCTTACCAGCACAGAGGTGGACAAAAGCGGTGCCTCGTACTATGGCAACCAGGCGGTGCATTTTATGGCTACCAAGGGTGACACCTGCTCGGTGCCCCTATCCAAGGAGGGCCCTGTGCATTGCGTGAAATGGAGCCCCAAGGCTAATGAGTTTGTGGTCGTTTATGGATTTATGCCGTCAAAAGCGGCGCTCTACAATCTCAAGTGCGATGTTATCTTTGACTTTGGGGAGGGGCCCCGTAATTGTGCCTATTTCAATCCATTTGGTAACCTCATTGTGCTGGGCGGTTTTGGTAATCTCCCCGGAGCCGTTGAAGTCTGGGATGTGAGCAAGCGAGAGAAGATTGCCAATCTGAAGTGTGCGGATACCACACACTTCGAATGGCATCCCAAATGGCGAGTGGTTTGTCACTGCGACCACAGCACCTCGTTTGCGCATTAGCAATGGGTAAGTATACAATTTATACATATGTTTAAGCAGAATTTAATTTTATTTTTGGTTATAGCTTCAAGGTGTATCATTATTCGGGTGCCTTGCTGCATGAGACATTGTGGCCCCAGGGCCAGGAGTTGTTGGGCATCGAGTGGCAAGCGTTTGCGGATAATACATTTGCCGAGCCAAAGATTACCAAGGCCAAGCATGAGGGTATCAAGTCAAGTCAACCGGAGGCCAGCAAGAAGGCCTACACACCGCCACATTTGCGATTGCTAAAAGAGGGCAAGAATCCCGAAAAAGTATTTGCCGCAATCGACATTGGTGCCGGGACTTTCAGCAACAGCAGGAGGAGCAGCACCAGGTAATAGCAACCACCGGAAATTTTGGCATAGACAATATGACTTGGATAATCCGATAATGCGGCGATGCCAGCTGGGACAGGGCGAGCAGCAACTGCAGCAGGTTCACCAGGGTGGTGGTCAGATGGTCAACAACAGTGGTTACAGTGGCCACAGCAGCACAAATGCCAGCTCAACGCGACCCAATCGACGCTATCGACCCTACCAGCATAAGCGCTACTAAAACAAAACAAAATACAAACAAAAATATGTAAAGATTCATCATCAAATTCCATATAATATTCCACTCATATCACACAAAAACAAACAAAAGTGCAATTTGTGTAGGATTTTAGAGCAAGTGGCTGTAAGTAAACTTCACTATGGTTCTATTTAGGAAATACAATATATTTATATATTCGTGAATAATTGAGAGATTTGTTAAAAAGAGTAAACTGTATAATTTGTTTTAAATATTTTATTCGATGACTGACGCAACGCTAAAATGAATGAATGTAAATTTAAATATGCTAAGCAAATTGTTTAAATGTAATTAGAATTTGTAAACTGGGGCTTACAGCTATGTAGATCTGTTAGGGTTGGGGTGGCGCTTAACTGTTTGATTTTATGAGGGCTCTTTTCATTTTTTATTTATTTTTTAGAGCAACACGTAATTGTTATTTCTTTGTTTTTATATTTCCAGGTGCTGGTGCAAATAAGAATAAAAAGAAGAACAATAATAATGGCAGTAACAGGCCGAAGGGCACCAATAAGCGTGAAGCTGGCGATGCCACACCGTTAGATGCACCGGCTCCAAACGAGAGTCAGGAACAGCAGCAGACTGTTAATCATTTTGGTGAATCGCCGCGTCGTCAGGCGCCCAACAGGCAACAACGCCAGCTGCCAAGACATCTGCAACAACAGCAGCAGCAGCAGCCTCAACAGGATCAACATCCGGTTGAATTTGGCACACCGCGTCATCAACATGCCAATGGAAATGTTGGTGGCTATAACAGCAGCAACACAACCGGCGGCGGCGGCAACAATAATAGCGACAAGGATCGCAAGATTCGCAGTGTGGCCAAGAAATTGTCCGACATAAAGAAGCTCAAGTCACGTCAAAGTCAAGGCGAAACCCTGGAATTAAACCAGTTGAACAAAATTGAAATGGAGGCTAGATATCTGGAGGAGCTTAAGGCGCTCAAATTGTCCGCCTAATTATCCAAGCCGATCCCCAAATGCCATCATTATCATCAACTGTTAAATGTGTGATACAACAACAAACAAACAAAACTATCGAGAAACACTCATTGAGTTGGTTTATTTCTGGATTCCCTGTAATCTGTGTACTTTCGAACTTCCTTCCTCCCTCCCCTTATATATTAATTTGCTATCGAAACATGAAATGTTTAGTGCTGTTTTCTTTACGTGCGCAAATTTTTCAAAGTTATCAAAAACAAAATCAAGATAAAATATGTTTTACTATTGTGATTTCTTTTTATATAATATATTTTTGGCAACCACAATAATAGACTCAATTCATGTACCAAATTGTGCTACACAGTAAAAACAAAAAAAGAAAAATAAATTTAAAATTTCAAGAAAAAAGTTTTCTTTTATGTTTCCCAATTGGATTTCTTTTTAACAAATTCCTCACGTCCATTTTCCTTGACAGCCACATAGTAACCAAGATCTTCATACTTGTGACGCATGTAGGCAATATAGCCAAAGACTCCAGTTACGGCTATCAGGCCTATACCCATTATAATTTTGTTCTACAATGAGAAATATGTATATGTATATTTTTTATAAAAACTGCAATTTTTCTCTGCGTTACCGGCTTTGTATACAGCTCAAAATTAATCAGTCTAAAAACGCTGGTGCTGCGCATGGAGCGAATACCCTCTCCGGGATTTTGATTTGGTTTGTCACTCATTTTTTTGGATTTGCAATTCCACTCAATTTTTAATAAAACATTGCACAATTGTAGTAAACAAACGGCATGTGTTCGGCAAATCGATAACAGTGCTTAGCAGAAGAATCGTTCGATAGGTTATTGTGTAATTTTAATTGTATTTTAGGTGTGACCTAACATATGAAAATTGATCGATTTCATAATTTTGAAACTATCGAATTCAAAATTCGCACATAGAACATAGAATTCGTCGTTAAGAACAAAAAAAGGAATATACACATAGCCATTACTAAGTTCAATTCTATGCATTGTTTGCAAGTTTTCTACGTCTCCCAGTTGGATGTCTTTTTAATAAACTCTTTGCTGCCATCCTCTCTGAAGGCCAAATAATAGCCAAGACGCTCATATTTATGCCGCACATAACTGTTGTAACCAAGTACGCCAGCAGCTGCAGCAACAGTCAAGCCCAAAAGAACTTTATTCTATAACATTAAATTTTAAACTTCCATCGATCATTTTCAATTGCAATCATACCTGTGTTGTATTGAGTTCTGCTTGAATTCGCTTAAAAACATTGAAGCCCCTTATAGCCGTTTTATAATTTTGAGGTCGATGGTCTTCCATATTTGTTCAATAGAATTTGGAAATATTTGTAATACAGTTAACAACAAATTGAATAGAAAAGTGTAACATCAAAGCTGTAACTGAATAAAATATGCTGTATATCGACAGTAAATTCTAAAGGGGTGTGATTTAAAAAAGACAATTCTAATCTCATGTTTATGAATAAAAACGCAATTTCATTTTCCGTGTTGCACTCAACTTGAACTTTAATAAATTGTACATAAATCTTTATGTACACATACAAATTAAAAAGTTTTGTATCTAATGCAATTGTCCACTATTTGTCTTTTGTTTAACACAAAAACATAAAAAAAAATGTACAGAAAATGTGACGAAACTAAAGAAATTTACAGTAAATGATGCGATGTTTGGTTATATACAAGAAAAAAGAGAAGAGAGCGCAGCCTCTCGCTTTACTCAAACTCAAATTGATAGCCCCTATCTACAAAACTGAGACCTCTTTCAGAGCTAACGGGAAATTCATCCATGAACATAATGTAATCCTTGTAATCGGGCGAATTCTTCAGATTCTGTAAAGAACATATTAATTTCGTAATGATTTACACATAAACAATAAAATTGTTGCATACCTTTTGATCAACATAATCTTCAAATCCACTTAGAACATAGTAAAGAAGTAATGGACGCGTAATCACATACCCTGTACGTTGTTTATTGGCTACACGTTCTTTCAAAATGCCAAGTGCACGTTCTAAGAACTTGGGCGTTATCTCCCGGCAATAAGAGACATCCAAATGGTGCAGGCGTGGACACGATTCAATGAATTTGACCAACATATCATCGCACAAACAAGTCCAATTGCGCAGACAAAGCATTTGAAGATTTGTCATGCAAGTGTAGCGTTCCAGAAACTCAATGGGATGTGTCCAGCTGCAAATGGCTAAACGCTGCAATTTGTTATGTGACCAAATGGGCAAATCCGCATCCCAGCCCGGCTCCAGTGGCATGTAATAACCATCGACAGCAAAACCAATGATGTCCGGTGCCTTGCGCTCCATGATTTCATAGAATTCATGCACTTCGCGTATTTTGTGATCGAAACTATCCACGCTGGCCAACGGTGGAATGGACCACTCGGTATCCAGCAGCACCACCAATTGCTTAAGCGCTGGTAGTTTTAAAACTTCGGGCAATATCGATTTAAGCGTAGCAAGATTCAGTTTTAATATGCTGAGATTCTGCAGAAAGTCCACACAGTTGTTAAGACGCAGCTTACTGATCACATCATACATGCGTATGTCCAGCACTTTCAGATTGAGTAGTTGACTATTTAAAAGATGAAATTAGTAAAGAAACGTTGTCAGAGTATGTCATAGACTTACCTGCAAATCTCATCCAGATATTGCTGTTGCAATTCGTAGGCTTTGTGCTGATCCTCATACAAATGCAACTCCTGCAGATGGCGGAAGTACGAGAGGTAACGACCCTGAATAGGCGTGGTTAGACGCAAGCGCAGCAAATTTGGCATCATTTTGGCCATCTTAAATATGCTGCGATCCGAGGGATAACAGTCCATATCCTCAGGATCATAATAGAAGCTCGTCACATTGGGCAGCACATAGATTTGCATTTCGTCTAAGTCACGCAGCAATGTGCATAGGCAGCTCGAGACATTGATGTGTTTGATATGCGGACGCATTTGTTTCATGAAATAGCACAAATCCTCATAGTTGGGCAACAGCTCGCGCCACTTTTCGATGTCAAGCTGATCATAAGCATGCGAACTGCGCCAACGATTCAAGCAAATCCATTGAAAGCGTTGACATACTTTGGCAAAGGCCACCTCGCTGCGCAGATCCTGTAGACGCTCAAATATGCAATCCAGGCAATCATTGTTTAATTTAAATATGTCGGCAGTTTGTTCATTGGGCGAGGGGGGCGTGGCAAGTGCTGCATTTGTCGGCTCTTCAGCCATTCTAGTATGTTGTAGACTGTAAACGGATCGCTTGTTTAAGTATTTCTCGTTTTTACACTAACATTAGCACTCGCCCAAAGATCTTGTGTTGCGTTTCGCAAACTGATAGACTTTTCGTAATAGTTTCGCCGCTGCTTGGCTGTTTTCTTTACAACGAAACAAAATTTATAAAAATTCGCCTCATAACAAACAAAAAATGTACTACAGCTGATTTAGGGGCAGTGTTGGCAAGCTGTTTTTCTGCCACTATCTTATCGAACTGGTCTGCGGAACTGATTATTTTTTTCTATTACAAATTTAAAATAGAAAACTAAAATTTTTTGGAAAGCAACTATTATGCCTACCTTTTTTGCAAGCTAATTAAACTAATTTTGTAAAAATATTTACTGAACCAGTTATAGGAATCGAATTGCAGCTCATTCAATAGCATTTTGCAGCACTAGGACTGGCTAGCGATGAGCATCTGACATTCACATGACAGCGGCAAGTGGGTATCGAAAACTTATCGAAATAACACGTGTGTGTGCGTTGCCCAAATTCATTCCCTTTTCTGCGAGTGCAACGAGTTTGTGTCGCGTTGCAAGTGTTTTTTGTTGTTTAAAAATAAAAAAAATACAAAAAAACGTAAGTGAATAAATATGGCGGAATTGCAGAAACTAAGTGATGCCATTGTGCACGAATATCTCAAAACCAAGGACAAAAACTTAGCTCGCGTGTTTGAACAAAAAGTCAATGCGGTAAGTTGCAATTCTGTTTGTTATTTTTTTTGCGACTGCAATCAATTTGGGGGGGATTCTGTCGGCAAACTTGCTGCACATGTAATCGATAAATTGTGTGAGGCTCCAAAAGCCGTAAAAAATGAATGTGTCTTCACAAATTGTAAAATGCCGCATGTCTAAAAACACGTGTTTTCATTAACCAATAACTTTCGTTTTTTCCCAATTAATATATTTATAGCCGCCTGTGGGTAAAAATACGCCAAAACTATCAGATATATTGTCATTTTATCAAAGCAAAAATGCAATAAAGATTCCGCCAGTCAAGAGCGCAGGTACCGAAAGCGACAGTGATGACAGTGAAGATGATACTGGAGCTCAGCCGCAAAAGAAAGCATCTGTGACCAACGGCAATGCTGCTAAAAAAGCTGCTGATTCTGATTCGTCAAGCAGCGAAGAGGAGAGCGAAGCTGAACAGCAGCCCGCCAAAAAGACACCAGTAAAGGCGGCGGCGCCTCCAAAGAAAGCGGCCTCATCCAGCAGCGAAGACAGTTCCAGCGAAGAAGAGCCCGCCAAGAAGCCCGCTCCTGCGAAAGCAGCACCTGCTAAGGCAGCTCCCGCTAAAGCAGCTGCTGAATCCAGCAGCGAGGACAGCAGCTCCGATGAGGAGGTAGAGCAGAAGAAGGCCGCGACGGCAGTCAAGGCTGCGCCCGCCAAGAAAGCAGCATCATCCTCCAGCAGCGAAGAGTCCTCCGAGGATGAAGCACCAGCCAAGAAGGCGGCACCAGTGAAGACAGTTGCCAAACCGGCACCTGCTAAAAAGGCAGAATCCAGCAGCGAGGAAAGTTCCAGTGATGATGAGCCAGCAGCTAAGAAGACACCATCTGCAGCCGCAGCTAAGCCAGCTGCTAAAGCCGCTGCTTCGAGCAGCAGCGATGATAGCGACTCCGAGGAGGAACAGAAGAAACCCGCAGCTCCTGCCAAGGCTGCTCCAAAGTCGCCGGTGAAGGCTGCACCAGCCAAGAAGGCTGCAGCCTCATCGTCCAGCGAAGATTCGTCGGATGAGGAGGAAGCACCCAAAAAGGCAGCACCAGCCAAGCCAACGCCAGCCAAGAAGGCAGCATCAAGCTCTTCGGATTCATCTTCCGAGGAAGAGGAGCCACCCAAAAAAGCCGCTGCTAAACCAGCTGCTGCGCCAGTCAAGAAAGCCGCAGCTAAAGATGACTCTGAGGATTCCTCAGAAGATAGTGACAGTTCCGCTGATGAAAAACCCGCCGTCAAACCGGCTGTGAAGAAAGCAGCAGCAGCACCTGCAAAGAAAGATTCTTCATCTGAAGATTCTGATTCTGATGAGGAGGAAGCAGCCAAGCCAGCTGCCAAGGCGGCGCCAAAGAAGGCAGCTGCTAGCTCGTCGGGCAGCAGCTCATCCGATGAGGATGAGCCGCCAGCCAAGAAGAAGCCCGTGGCCGCCAAGAAGGAGGAAAGCGATGACTCCGATTCCGATTCTGACGAGGCAGAAACGGCGAAACCCGTTGCCAATGGCAATGGTCCGAAAGCAGGACAAAAACGCAAGTTTAGCGGTGGCGATGATGAGGGTGCAACACCCAACAAGAAGTACAACAATTTCGTGAAATCTGGAGAGCAGCAGGTAATTTCTGAAAACAGTATTTTGTGGGATTAGTTGTTATTCTTATTGAAATGTGAAATATTAGTAATTAGGGTGTTCTCTACTTTAAAACAATGTTTTAGTAATAATAGGGAAAAGCTTTCTAGTTACTGATTTTATTTTTTGTGTAAAAATATTTGATATTTTGAATAGGTGATTAATGATTTAGGTATTTCCAGTGAACCATAAATTTTTGATTTTTCTAAGACTTTTGACATGGGTTTTATAATAATATAAATAGTTAGTGTATCATCATTTGTTGATTTAGTTAAGTGCATCATTTGTTGAGTTAGTCTGTTAGGAACAATGAATGTAACTTGAATAGGAGATAACATAAAGTTGGTTTATAAAAATAGTACAATTTAAAATGAGTTTTGCAATAGATCTCAAAATAATTGTATTTTCAAACGTCGTAACTAGACAATTAATTTAAAATGATTAATCACACGATAGCAAAACGGTTTCACGTCTACGCCGAATAACGCACTCAACAATCAGTTGAACAAGAGCAATGGCAGTGGACGACGCCGGTCTCCATTCCGGCGAGTGCGCACCGAGGAGATCCAAGTAGATTCACGCGTTCAAGACATGTCCTTTGAGGCGAAGGTGAGTGCCACAAATGCATTTGAGTGTGTAGCGCTGTGTGGAAGTGTGTGTTTGTGATTTTGGGCCCCATTCTCTCTATTTGATAGTTGCTGGTTGGGATTTGGGATTGGGAAGTAAGCAGAGCAAGGGGTTACACACAAATTAGCAAAAAAAGCGCAGAAAAAACTAAACTCAAATCATTTGTGGCACTCGCCGTTTTGTTATTCGCAATTGTTGTTGTTTGCCATTTGACTCGATTGCTTATTTGGCTAATTTGTGTTTAACCTTCTTGCGTTTGCTTTCTAGGAAGGAGGATTCCAGAAGTTCAGCAATGGTCGCGGACGCGGCGGCTCCGGATTTGCCGGTCGCCCCGATAGAAGCAAATGGGAGACCAATGGCGATGGCGAAGGTGGTTTCAAGAAGTCTGGAGATCGCAAAAGCTTTGGCGGCTTTGAAAACAAATCCTTTGATGGCGGACGTGGCGGTCGCGGAGGCGGCGGCCGTGGACGTGGCGGTGGCAATGACCGTGGACGTGGTGGTGGCGGCCGTGGCGGCGGCGGTGGTTTTGGACGTGGTCGCGGCGGTGGCGGCGATCGAGGTGGCCGTGGTGGATTTGGACGCGGCGGCGGCGGTCGTGGAGGCGGCTTTGGCAATAAATCATTTGACTCGGGGCCCAAGCAAAATAAGAAAATCACATTTGATAATTAGTGCATAGATTAAATTAGACACCGAACACAAAACTCAAAAAAATGATTTCCAAAAATTTAACGAATTAAGTTATCAATATTTTTGATAGATAGATTCGTTAACATTTTTGGAGCTTGTTTTGTTGGCTTTTGTGTTTTACTATAAGAAGGAGCCCAACACAGAAATTCAAACACATACAACACACTCGCAAAACAACAGACTCTTCACACGCAAATCAACAAGATATTTTTAAAACAAAAATAACTGTTATATAACAAATTTTTATACAGAAAAACGCTGCCGGCTCTTGGGGCGAGCGCGCCAACAAAGATTTGAAATTCACGCGTGGAAAATCGTTCAAGCACGAAAAGACCAAGAAGAAGCGCGGCAGCTACCGAGGTGGTCAAATTGACACGGGCGTTAATTCAATAAAATTTGACTAGATTTATGTTAGCACATAACATATACAAAACAAAAATAAACTTATTAAAATAATTAGCTTGTAAAGATGCCAAACCACCATACATATATGTGTAAAGCAGAACTTTTGGATTGTAACTATACAGATACAATATATGTATATGTACACATATAACTACTACACACATCTGTATGAATGTCATTTCGTTATTAATTAATTACTTAAGCACCTAATGGTTAATTTGTGTACCGAACTGATCTTCAGCAAAAAGGCATTAATGACAACATTTGCTTCATCGTTCCAATTGAATTTTCAATGGAAAAATCTATTTTTATTTTTTACCTTGTTAATTCGAATAGTTTTTGGATGCCGCTTGTTGAATATCAGCGTCTAAAACATCAAAAATCACATGCTTAACCATTTGGACGACAATGTTTTATTCTACTTTACGACAAGTAACTTCAATATACATTAAATAACATTTTATAGATGAACTTTTGCTTAAACACAAACTATCAATTTAGATGATAGGGCAAACACGTGAATTATGTATTCTGTAATAAACATATGAAACAAACGAAATTTGCTTTTTTTTCTCAATCCTCAAAGAACTCTTGATATATTACATATCCAATTCCCATGATTACTAGACAAATCAAAGGTATGCGGTAGAATTTCTTATAATGATTTCTGTTACTCCCTTCAATGGGCTTTGCGTGATCCAATCCATATACCTACATAGATGGAATAGAAATCTACATGGAACTTTTTAAAAACGATTGTTGGAAAAGTTGGAACTTACTTGACGAGGATCGCCAGCATTATTAGCATTATTTACAACATTTCCATTGCCCACATCACTGCAATATAGCATCTCGAATAAATCAAGTTCTTGTCGGTTAACTGTTCTGGGGCGTAATTGATTGAGTTGGTTACTCATATTATTTACTTTTTCAAATATATTATAACTATTTCAATATATTTTATTTTCTATATTATTTTAGCTGTGTTATTCAAGGCTGCGACTATTCGAATAAAGTAATTCTTAAAGCTGGAATAAGTAGATTTTTCTAAGGTAACTCAGATTTCAGTTTGAAAATATACATATATCAGAAAAGGTACTAAATTAAATTTTATTTGTAATATAAAAATTAAAAATTATATGTAATTTTCATTGCAATGTGATTTACTATTTTCAATCTATACTCACCGCGAACGAAAAGAATGAGAATCAATTAATTTAAATTATTTTGAATGTTTAATTTTATTCGAGTGAATTGGTTTTTGTTCTTTGACTTTTTGTAACTTTGTTTCGTTCTTATTCTTGGTATTTTTCATATTAATTTTACATTTAGTATTCAATGTATTGTCAAGTGGTTTTGCTTATATATGTTAATATGTATGTTTGTATATAATGCATGGGCAATTTGTTTATCTTTATATTGCAATACATAGTAACTATATGTACGTTTTATAGTTTCAGCAAATGACACAACAACAAAGCAAAACGTAAGCAGATAATTATAAATTATATAATTAAATAATCACAATTTGTTTTACACTCATATTTAATTTAGTAGGTATTTTATAATATATATTTCGATCTACATTATGTTTTTTTTTGTGTATGTGAGATTTTAAATGTAATCAGCATATCAATTTACAACGTGTTTCGTGTCATTTGGTTATTCGAGGCGACAAAAATACAGCAGAGATTCGTTACAATATTTAACTACATCGATATTTGTATGTACGTAACTGTTAACTAGGGAAGGGGGACGTGTGGGGTGGAAGGGGTGCAAGTTTTAAAATTAATTCAACAAAAAACATATACATTTTTCATTATAATATATAATCCTTTTTATAGCTTGAGTAGTTTTCCTTTTGTTTTTGTTTCTTTTTATGCAATGAGATTCCTGTCGTTTTCTTAAAGTTTCACCTCCACGAGTTCACTTCTTACTCCTCCATATAGGGATAGTTGACATCACGCAGGGGCACAAACGTTTCCTTAATTGACTGCGGCGATGTCCAGCGCAGAATGTAGTGGGGACCGCCAGCCTTGTCGTTAGTGCCAGACTTGCGACCACCTCCAAATGGCTGTTGTCCCACCACCGAGCCTGTCGACTTGTCGTTGATATAGAAGTTACCCGCCGACGTCTTGAACTCCTCCAAAGCACACTTGATGAACTCTCTGTAAGATCATAATAATTATAGGGATCGATTTGGAGATATGTTCCTGTCTTATACTTACTCGTCTTGGCCAAAAACGGCGCCGGTCAAGGCAAATTGCGTTGATGTATGCACCAGTTTCATTGTATCAAACAAATCCTTCTCTTTGTATACATAAACCGTCAGCACTGGGCCAAAGATTTCCTCAGTCATAATGCGATCTTTGGGATCCTTGGTTACCACAATCGTGGGATTGATGAAGAAACCTTTGCTGTCCGAATACGTGCCGCCAGCAATGATCTCCAAATTCGAACTGTTTTTGGCATGCTCAATGTATCCAGTAATGCGTTTAAATGCTTTATCATCGATGACAGCCGATGTGAAGCTCTTAGTGTCCTGCACATCGCCAATCTTCAGTTTGCATGCCTCCGCTACCAATCCCTCTTTGATCTGTCGATTTAAGTGCAAAAGTTTAATTCAATTTCTATCATTAAATCAATGACAATTGTTTACCTGTGGCCACAGAGACTCTGGAACATACATACGCGAACAGGCGGAACATTTTTGTCCACTGTATTCGAAGGCGGAACGTATTGTGGATGTGACAACAGATTGCGCATCCGCTGACGAGTGAACAAAGTGGTAATTCTTGCCACCACACTCGCCAATAAGACGCGGAAAGTTATTGTATTTGTCAATATTGTTGCCCACCTGCTTCCACAAGCGACTGAATGTCCTGTGTATCACGAAAGAAAAAGGGAAAACAAAAATTTCAATTATCAAAATCAATAATAGGGGAGAAAGAGTGAAAACGTACGGCACCGAACCGGTGAAATTGATGGCAGCCAGGTGTGGCGAGGCGGTTATTGTATCACCAAAGACGGGGCCATCAGCGGGCACGAAATTAACGACGCCATCGGGCAAGCCAGCTTCGCGCATAATATTGAAAATGCGCCAGTTGGACAGGAGAGCAGTGTCCGAGGGTTTCCACAGCACACCGTTGCCCTGCAAGAGATGATGTCAGACTCGATAAGTAGAGTATATATTTCAGTAAATATCGGTTATATGTTACATTAAGTTGCTGTTGAATTTATATGCAAGTGATTATATATCATTTAAAAAATTGCTAGTTAATGGAATTGCTTACATGCAATATTTATTATCTTTGAGCTGAAGTAAAATAAATCACAGTTTAAGAGCGATTCGAAATAATGCTGTTAAGGCTTATTTACAAACCGTTTTTTGATGTTAGGAAAAAGTTAAAACAAAAAATAACTAAAATGATAATACATATAAACTGCACTGAACTTTTTGCTTACGACTGTACTTTAGCTGTGTCATATAACCGATATATATATATATAAATGTCAACTTACCATCAAGGCTGGCGTGTAAGCCAAGTTGCCACCGATGGCCGTAAAGTTGAATGGGCTGACAGCAGCGATGAAACCATCAATGCCACGATAACGCATTGAATTCTTGGTGACCTTTAGGTTCTCACTGATGGGCTGATACTTGACGCATTCCTTAAGAAAGTAGGCGTGTATGCTGTTGTTGCCAAGACAAACAAATGATTAAGGCTTTGTGCAAAAGGTCAACAAGCAGTATTAAGTGTTTTTACCGTATAAAATCAATGAGCTCGCAAGCGGCATCGATTTCCGCTTGAATGATGGTTTTTGCCTGGCCCAACATGGTGGCTGCATTCAATTCCTGACGATATTTGCCTGCCATCAAATCGGCAGCACGCTCCCAAATCTTTAGGCGCTCATCGAAAGGCACACGATCCCATTTGGGTTGCGTTTCAACTGCCGTTTTGATGGCCTGCTCCAGGAGCTTCTTGTCCGCATAGTAGAACTTGGCCAGTTTGTGTTGATGATCGTGCGGCATCACCTGATGCACCACCTGATCCGTCTTAAACTCCTTGCCACCGATCACAATGGGCACTTCCTCACATTTCGCTGCGGTTGTTTTCAGTGCCTGCTGTAAAGCTTTGCGCTCTTTTGAATCTTTGCGATACGTTAAAATGGGTTCATTGGCAACGGACACGTCTTTCAAATTGGGACTGTGGACAACGCTGCCCAGACTGCGCACACAGCTGAAAGAATGTTAAGAATGATTAACATACATATTACATAATTGGTAAAAAAAAAACATGACGTTAATATACCTTTTAATGGCGCTCTGTTGGACAGCAAGGCCCGCATTCGCATTACGCATGAATCGCAACATCTTGGAGTACTGGGAATGGTAATTTTGATGTGTAGAGGGGCCTGTCTTTCTACTGTTGCTTCACTAGAATTTCGATGAGTGCTGTGAGATAACACAGAGACAACGAAAACATAAAAAATAGCATTTCATTAGTTCCATTTAACGTGATATCAGCAACCTTGACTATTCATTGGGGGGTCTCTGCTACAAATCGCGTGATTTGAATTTGAATATGTTGATAAGACGCCAAACGTGAGCGATAGCAGCGATGACACACCCACAGAAAGCAAATTGCGATAACGAAACACTACTATTACTAATTGCAAACTATTTAATCTAGTGTCTCAGACGTATACGTATTATTTATTGTACTATCTATCTATTTACAATTACGACGTCTCGTGCGAGCAGCAAATGCCAACTGGGCAAGTGTTGTGTAAACGTGCGAAGCTTGAAGCGTACACACACATGCGCACTTATGCAATGTATACGTAGCGGCGAAACTACTTTTTTTTTGACAAGCATCAGCTGTTTTTGCAGTGTCGGCGGCAGCAGCTGTGGAAAATTCCCATTGCCGAAAACGAACAGGAGGAAAGGAGAAAGCTGCGCGTCGTGTTCGCTTGACGAGGGTTGGCTAAAGCGAGACAGAGTGCGCGCCAGAAAGAGAACGTAGCACAAAAGCACCCCAGTGGAATTATAGTAAGTAAGCACTTTTGAAAAATGCTATTGTTTTGTACTAATTCTCATAAGCTTATGTATGTCGAGTATAGTATAACGAACAAACAAACTTACATACATATATCAAATTATGTGTTGTGTACGTGCTTGTCGGTACAGATTCTAAGTGTTTGTTTGTCTGTGTGCAGGTTAATTGATTTTTACCAATAGGCGGGCGGCAATTTAAGCGCATACATTTACAATTTTATAGTAAGTGTGTCATGTGTGTGTACGGCAACAAATGGTCACAAGTTTTTGAGGCCAAGTAAAACATGCGCAAAATGAATCAACGACTCTCGGCTGCAGCCAGATACACACACACACACGGGCACAATTTGAATGCAGCCAGTTTGGCATTTGTTTTGTTGTATGTAGTCCCCCATTACGCAATGTTATGTTTTTGTGCTACCTTTCGCTTTTGTATGGATACTTGTTTAATTATATACTATATATTGTCGTCACTTTTCACTTTAAAGGTTGCTGCATTATTTATTTATTTATTTTTTTTGGCAATAAATAGCTGCTTACTTTGATTTGTTGTGGCGAACGAGAGATACGCGGTCCGTGTATTTGTTTGGCCTTAGCGAGACTACCTTCTATGTATCCATCCGTTAGACTAAAATGTATGAGAGCGAATGTATATATGTGTGTGTGTGTGTGTATGTGTGGATGCTTGTGCCAAATTTTAAATATTCATTACTTGAACAGCTGACTGCTATCGATACCGCTAGACTTAAGCGCTGTGATTCGAAGAGAATAAGCAGATGGTTTGGTGCTTTGCATTAGCAGAAGAACAATTCAACGTTCTCAACGACAGTTTTAGAAATTATGAGAAGAATTATTATTTTTCACTTGTGTCCCTATCCTTGTCAATTTGCCATGACTTAATTTAAATATCGATAAATTGTTTTATACAGCCGGCGATATTTTCAAATTCTGCGATGACCTGAGAATAAAGTATCGATATATGTATGTACGATACTTTGACACTTATCAACACCGATTTTTGTTTTAATATTTTGAATTATGGCGCTTAAAAGTCAGTTACCGTTGAAATCAATTTTAGAAATAAAATAAAATATAAATTTTCATAAACAATTTATTTCATTATTTTATTTATATACATCAGCTATTCTTAAAAACTTAATACTTAAGTAAATAATACACCTAAATATTTATCCAGTTCTGCTCTTAACCATAGTAGCCTCCGCCTCCGCTACTCGCACTTGCTGTAGCGAATCCTCCACTGCTGCTCGCGAAAGCGGTATCTATAAGAAATAACAGGTCCAAAACACTAATTCAAACCATTCGCATAACTTTAATGTATTTTGGAAAGAGCAGCGATATACTCACTAACGCCATTGCCATAGGGATAACCATAGCTGTAACCTGGATAGCCGTAGCTAGGATAGCTACCGTAGCCCCCTCCAGGGTAGCCATAGGCCGGGTATGTATATCCGTAGGCCGGATAACCGTAATACTGTGGATAGCCATATCCGTATCCATAGGCATTGCCATACAAGCCTCCGTATCCAGTTCCAGCGCCCGCTCCCTGGGCTCCAAAGTATGGATAGGTACTGTATTGAGATTCCACCAATTGACACTGTATCAATGTTGCCAAAACAACGGCCCAGCACAGCCAAATGCCACGAATTGTTATTTTATTTGTGAACGGCATATTTTTACTAATATTCCTCGTGTTAAATCTTTCTGAAATTCCACTGAGCACTGAATATCAATCCAGAGTACTAGTCGTTTTTATACATCATACACCAAGCTAGAATTATAATTTTGATATGAAACCATTGTTAATGGCGCCTAATCGTTCACCCATCAAATGTTCAATGTTGTTGTTTTCAGTTTTTCGTATTGTTTGCTCATTGGAGCGTGCTTCACATTGCGTATGAGCAATTTTTACACATGTAAACACTTTCATTACATTGTTATGAGCTCATTAGCATTTCATTGACAACAACAAACAAAAAATGAAAATATTTAGATACACCAGTAAATAGTTTAAATACTACAAATGGTTCTAATGGGAACAATTGTTTATACCCTATAGGCCCGAAATGAGTGTAGGAAAGTTTATGCTAGAAAACAAAATGTGAAATGACATTAATTTTATGAATCATATTATTTATTTGCACTAATGAAGGAAAGTTTATACAATAAAACAAATAAATTAGATGATTTAGAACCATATAAAGCATACTTAAATTAAATGATTCATTTCATAAAATGGGAAAAATCATAACAATTGAAAATTCAATTGTAGAGTTGTCTAGAATACTTATCATATGACTCAGAACAGCTTTGTTTACCTAATAATCATTTAAAATCATGGCTTTAGGGGTTCACCATCGTCTGCCACTGCTTTAATGCCTAAACACAGTCATTAACCTTACAATTTGATGACATGACATTAAAAATATATACATACCTACCTACATGTATATAGATGGGGTGTTTTGATTTTTTTCTGATTTCTAACTCTTTGAGGTCCAATAGTCCGTATGGTCAATGGACAACAACGCCCTTCAAATGAGGTCAGTTGTCGAAGCAATTAAAACTTACCACACACTATATAGACTGCTAGAGATAATTATAAATGATTTTCGGGGTTTTTCAATGCAATTCGAGTTCATTGTGAAGGATTTTTATTTGTTTTGCTTGGGTTCGATTGCCGCACATGTTCGTTGATAACTTCTAACCATAATTGTTATTTTGTTAGTTCTGTGAGTGCGACGGCATATTATTGATAATTAAGAGATTAATAATAATTTAGTTCATGCACCTTTGGGAGATGGTCTACGGTCAATATCAAGGACCTTGGCAAGAAATTATTTAGTCATTACAGCAATTTGTTTTCTCATTATTAATAATTGACTTGTGTTTAACTTGAATTGTAGTTTTTGCTTTACATTTGCATTATTGAATTTAACAAGCTGGAAAAAATCAAGTCAAATAATCATTTGTATTAAATCGAATATATTTTTTGTTACAGTTTTCTCCCTTTTCATATACATAGCTTGGCCAATTTGCTAAATTATTTTCTCTGCTAGATTGTCATCTATTCTACTGTCAATTTGAAATTTTCCTTCATTTCCTTTTGCTTTGACTCTGACGTTATTGAAAAGTACATCGCACGGAATCTTGAGGAATTTTCCTGGAACGTTGACAAATTGCACTTAAAAATACAACTCACAAAACTTTGACAATTTTTGTTGTGCACACACACACCCACACCCACACACATAGCTCACACTGTGCACACATTTGCAAATTTGTGCACAAAATGTGTACAAAATTTCATTCATAAATTTTTAAATCTAGCCCAATGCATTGTGTGCTAGTGTGTGTTATTACACTGGCCAACAATAGCAAAAAAAAAAAAAAACGAGAAAAACGTTATAGCGACAATTTTGTATCGTTCATATAGCACATTGCGATTGTTGTTGTTGTTGTCGTCGTTGTTTTTGTTGTTGGTTAGCATTTCACTCCAATGCCATTTTGTGCCTTAAGCTCTATTCTCCGAGTATGCAGCTGACGTTTGTGTTTTTCTACCTTTTCTCGCTCTCTCCCTCTGCCTCTCTCCCTCTCATTTTGTTTTTGCTGCTTGCCTGTCTGCAATTGCATTCGTTGCTTTTGCTGTTGTTGTTGTTGTTGCTGTTGCTGTTGCATTACACTGCTTCAGGTGTTGTATGAAATTGTTGTTGCCGCTTTGCGATTTGAGTGCATTTCAGTTGAGTCGCCTCTGCTATGCGCATGTCTCAGCTCAACTATGCTTCTCGACTGCAGACACCCTGTTTCCCTTGCTTATATGTAGTTGTATTATAGCTCTATCTTTGTGTAGGCCCTGCGTTTTGTTGCAGTGTATTTTACAGAAGATCTTTCGTATTATTAAATGATGATATAACATTAAGGTCATTAACATAAAGAGTTACACAAAATTTGCAAATATATTTCAGGCAACAAAAAAATTATATAATATACTGTAACGTTTATAATTTGTATAAAATATATTCAAATAAAGAAAAGTCTTCTATTTTAATAACTTTAATTATGCAGTAACTCTGTTTTGTTGTTTACTAAATTAAAAAAAATAAAAACAGGTTCATTGTTTTATTTTTATTATAAAATTTGAAAGACAAATCTCAATTTGAATCATACACAAAAGTTATACAAATAAATCATGGTATCAGTATCTCTAAAATGATCTACATAAAAGATCAGAAAAATATCTGATAAATAAATTTTGTTGAATTACATTTTTCTTTAGTTCTTAGAGTACACAATCATTTAAAAATTAACTTTATTTTGTGCCCTGTTTGAATGTGTGGTATAAATCTTGTTTTCAGCATACTTTCGTTAAATGATTATTAATAATTAAATTAAATCCTAATTATACAACTGCAAGAAAATCCGCATGGTGCATATGATTTCTCAATATACATACATATATGTTTCATCAAAGTAATTAGTAAGATTTGATTAAAATATATAAAAATAAATCAATATACAAGTAATACGAAGTTTATAAAGTTATTATAAAGTTAATTGAAAAAGTACTTGTAGAGTTAGTTATGTATTTATTCACTTCCAAATTTTATTTCAAACTTAGTTCATTTGATATATTGTTTGAAAAGAAGAACATAGAACAGAAGACAGTTTATTATAATCCTCAAGAATGGAAATTAGGGATTCCATTACCCTTTTGTTACATGTTTTTAATTCAAAGAGATTTTGTCCATCCCTAGACATTATTAAGTAAAAATACAATAATCTCTAAAGTGAAATTCTGAATTCCTTTGAAAGTATTTGTGAAGAGGTTTGGACATCAGACGCCTTTGCAATCTACTGAAATCAGGCTTCAACATTGTACAAATATTACAATTAAAATACAGTTATCATGCACAAACATTTTTTGTTGAATTACGTTGTTGAATTTCTGCAGCAGAACGAATGTCTTTTATGTTTTTAAGTTTTGTTGTAGCCAAAGAGTTTTGCAAGTGCGGCCCGTAACTTTTTCATTTGTTTGGGGCCAAAAAAAACAATCAGAGTCAACTGCCAAAAGCTGACACAATTTTCCATCTGTCTGAATGGAAATTTTCAACTTAAATGGTTTTTTTCTCCCACTCCTCTCTCGCCTCTCCCCCGTTGGTTCTTCGACCCTCTGCCGCCTACCTGGTGAAGCACATTATATTTTGCTGCTCACCTTTCAAAAACGTTGCGGGCCCCTTAAAAACACTTTACATATTAAAAAGTTTTTCTACTATATGCGGGAGAGAGGGGGGGCGGATAGAGAGGAGGGTGGCAGCTAGCCGGAACACAAGGAGAGCATCCTTCAGCAACTTCATTACACAGTTTTTTTTTGTTTGTTGGATTGGTAAAAAAAAAAATGCTAATTGTTTGACCAGCTCGACACTCAAGCGTGGGCTTCTCATTTTGGTTTGGATTTTTGCATGTAATTAATTAAAAAATTGTTGCCACAGCAACTTTATTTATTTGTTGTTGTGGCCCTCTGCTGCTGCTGCTGTTGTTGTTGTTGTTTTTTGTTGTTGTTGTCTCCCTTTGGGGCAGCTGTCGAAATTGAAAATAAAGCGGCTAATTAAAACTTGAAATATATGAGAGAATTGACCTAGAACGAGCCAACGAAAGAGTGATCTCTTTATGTTTTTGTAGCGTACAATAAGCCAACAACAAAAAAAAAAACTCACTCACTCAGCGGAAAAACTCACTCAAAATAAGATGCGTGTAGAATGCAACTGTAAATGTTACGCATACGCCGCATGTAACAAACGAGTAAGCCACACGGATACCGCTCTCTCTCTCTCTCTCTCTTTTGCTCTCGCACGCTCAGAGTGGGGAAAAAGTGCATGCGAAAAAAAATCAATTAAAATGCACTCAAGTGCATTTCCAACTGCACATTGTTGTTGTTTATTTTTTTTTTTTAGTTTTTTTTTTTTTTGGCTGTTGTTGCCGATTTCGTCTGAAAATAAGTAAATGGCAAATTTGCTGTCTCTCACCCCACTGTGCCACAGCAGAGATGTGTTGCCCTTACTCAGGCTGCCTCGGTGCGGCATAATTTCAATTCAGTTATTTGTGCAGTTTCGCTCAGTCAAGTTGTGTGTGTCCTGTATGCGCTTCACATCACATCACAATCATCAAAACAACAGCAACAACAACAACAACACCAATTGACAAGAATCGACAACCAAGCCGATAAACCAAAAACTCTTTTTCGCCGCTTAACATCCTGCATATCCAATTGCAGTCGAATAAGTGTCGTGCGCCCAAAACAACAAACAACAAACTGCATTAATTACCTGCCGCCCAACTCTTGCGCCCTCCCTCCCCACGCACAGTGACAAAGTGACATACGACGACGCCGCCAAACCGCAACAAACGTCATAATAAATACGAGCCCGTGACTCTTCTACACGGCAGAGAGACAGATAGCGAGCAGCGAGTGAGTAAACGAGAGAGCGAGAGAGAGAGCAGTGTAAACAGCGTAAGCGTGTGTTTATGTGAGTGTGTGTATGCGTGTGCATTTGTGTGAGTGCATTCTGACTGTACTTTGGCGCCCAAAATCATCAGCGCACGAGCTTGGACTAACTGGCTGACTGACTGACTGGCTGGCTAATAACGAAACCAATCAACAGTCAACAATAACCAAAAACCAATCAGAAAACTAAACCAAAGAATTTATAATTAAACGCAAAACTCGTTGATTCGATTAGCGTCACAATTTGCAGAGGAACAACCAAAAATACCAGAAAACAAATACCAATAAATAAAATAAATAAATGTCAGTTGCGACAGGTGAGTTTTTCTGTCAATATTTATATGTACATTATTTAGCTTATTATATCCAATCAAAAATGGTCCAATTTCATATTGAGCTTATCCACTATATTTAACCCACAATAATAAAAATATTTATTGATTGTGAATCACATCATAAATTCTACACAATTTGCACGTTTTTACAACTTTAAATATAATATGCTAAAAACGATGTCAGTTTATTATAATTATTATAATTAGGACATTCTTATTTACTTATCTAATTAAACTGTTGGAATTTTATGTCGATTGAAGCATAAAATGCAGCGTAATTGGCTAAACTTCTGCTTTCATATACTATACATAGTTCGAAAGCAAGAATAAAAGATACTTAACTTTGTTTCGCTCCAGCTTTAAAAGGAAATTGTTAAGCAAAAATAATGATTCCAAGTTCATTGTAAACACTTTGAAGATTATATTTCAAGTGTTCCTTAAAAGGTTTTTTTATATAGTATTTTAAGTTTGTATAATTAGTAATATAGTAATAAATGGAAAGTAAGTAGTAATAAATGGAAAGCATCTTTCCATAACCCATTAAGTATACGCAGGGTTGATTCAATAAATTTTCAATTATGGTACAAAAATATCGCAAATGATTTATTTGTGATAATAAAAATGCAAATGCAATCAAGCACTTCATTTGATATATTTAAAAATTCAATCAATCACTTAATTTAAATATTTATATTTTACTATATTACTTTCGACACTTGTATTTGGCTATCTGAAAGTTATTTACAGCATAGCTCAAAGTCAATAAGTCGCTCCCCCATTGAACTTGTTTTTCTCATAGCTCTGCTGTGCAATATTCATTTCTGAACATCATTAAATAGTTCTCGTTTGATTGGTTTTTTATGAAAGTCTATCAGCCCGATATCGAATACATTTTTAATTAATGGCATGCATTGTGCAAGAGACTGTGCGGACTAAGGACTGGCCAGGAGCTACTTCTTTCTGCTTTGGCTGCTCCTGTTCAGTGAGCTTCTTTAGATGGCAAACATTTTGACCTGCTCCCATTTTCTTTTCGCCACTCGATGCTTCCGATAGTCTCCAGGCGCTGGAGCAATGTAATTTAAAGCAATTCGGTGAGTAAATCCCATTAAATGTTCAACAACTTTGCTCCGGCTTCGGCTTCGGCTTCGTTGCGTCATAATGCATTGTTCTCCATCAAAGAGGACAATGGGTCCAGACAAGGACACTCACACACATACACACACATAGAGAACACACATAAAGGGAGAGCAAGGATGACTAATTATAACTCCGCTAGACACTAGAAAATATGGAAATGAGGGAATAAAGAACTTGGCGTAACGGCAAGTAAATTAACTAAGCAAAGATTTTGACAGAGAGAAAACACACACACACACACCCACCCACACAAAGCATAGTGAATAGAAAATAAAACAAAAAAGAAAAATGTACTTAATATCAGAGAGAAAAAAGAGAAGACGAACAGCTAGCACAAAGCAACATGCCGCACATTTGCACAGTGAAAATAGCAAAAGTAAAATAAAAATGAAAAATAATGAAACTACAGAAAACAGAACAAAAATATATTTTTTACGTGCACAGTAATGAAAGGCCTCGGGCATAAGTTTTAAATAAATATTTGACTGTGTATGTGTGCATGTAATTTAACAAAAAAAAAAGAAAAAAAAGTGAAAAATAAACAAAAAAAAAAATAAAACGAAAGAAAAAGCAGAACGAAAGCTAGCCAAAGAAACGGACAAGGGTTGTAGGCACTGTGGGTGGGAGCGGGGGGAGGCGGGGCAGCACGTGGACAAACTGCTGCATATGAAAATTATGACGGATGATATATGTACATATAACCGTAAATATCTTATTCGTAGCGAAGTCAAAATACTCTAAAGAAAATGTGGGAAAAATTAGTTGAAATGAAAGAATTTAAACATTGCAACTTTTGTATTTAAGCAGTTAAATTTAACAAAAGGTTATCTTAAAAAGTATTTATATTTAAACATATGAATTATAAGTCTTTAGACTTAATAAAAGAATGAAGCTCTACGTTTTTAATATATAGTAGATAAAGTCTTTTAATATACTGAAGTTTCATATTCAGTATGAAAACAGTCTTTTAATATACTGAATTTTCATTTTCAGTATAAAAACAGTTTCTTAATGTAATACATTTTCATATTCACTTTTGAAATTCTCTTTTAATATACTAAATATTAATTTCTAGTATGAAAATAGTCTTTTAATATACTGAATTGGCACTGAAAACTGTCTCCTAATGTACTGAATTTTCCTTTTCAGTATTAAAACAGTCTCTTAATGTACCACAATTTAATTTTCACTTTTAAAATTCTCTTTTAATACACTAAATATTAATTTTTAATAAGAAAATAGTATTTTAATATACTGAATTTTTCACTGAAAACTGTCTCTTAATATACTAAATTTTCATTTTCAGTATGAAAACAGTCTCTTCATGTACTACACTTTCATTTTCACTTTTTAAATTCTCTTTTAATATACTAAATATTAATTTCTAGTATGAAAATAGTCTTTTAATATACTGAATTTGCACTGTAAGCAAAACCAAACTTCTTTCTTTTGATAAGTCTATATTTTAATGAAGCTATCAAAGGAATTTCTTAAACACACTTCCAGCTTTATGCCATAGGTCTTATACCCGGGCGGTAAGCAAATGCTGCTGATGATGTGGACGCAGAAGAGCAGGCTAGGTAAATATGCACAACAACAAAACTGCCTGACTGACTGCCTCACTGTTGACTGGGTGCACACTCTTTGGGGGGGTGAAAAGGGGGTAGGGGTGTAGGGGTAGGCACTATTAAGGTCTTAACGATGGCGGCGACGCAGTCTGGCTCCGAAAGTAGGTTGAGGTAGCCGCCAAGCGCCAAGCGCCGAGCGTCGAGCGCCAAGCGCCAAGTTGAGCTCTAGTCGAGCCCAAGCCAAGTCAAGCCGAGTCGAGCCAAGTCAAGCCAAGCGCCGCCATGTTTAGAATATGCACACAAAGCGTAAGGCCAACAAAAGCAGCAGCAGCAAGAAGAAGGGTTGGCAGATGATTGGGGTTGGGGGATGGGAATGGGGAAGGGGATGGCGGATAGCTTGTAGGGGCTGCCTTGTTGCTGTAGACAGTGTAACAAAAGATTTGCTTAGCTTTCATGTAAAGCGTAAAATACAAACAATTATGCAGCTGGTTGGTAGGATACAACATCCCCTTTCCACCCCCACCCCCATGCTACCCCATGGCCATCTGATGTTGCATAGCAAGCCTGCATTTCCTATTTAGTAGGCCGTCGAGCCACTTGAGCCCGAGACTTTGCTACTTGAAAATTTTTGGACAATGGCGCCTCCCCGTGTAGGCGGCGTCCTCCCCCTCCCTCCCCTGCCCCCACCGGCACACATCATGTTTTTGTCGCTCCCGCTCTGTGACATTCTGTGACGTGAGCCGAGGCCTACAAAAATATGACAAATTACAAAATAATTGTGCGCACAGTCAAAATGTGTGTGTGTGTGTGTGTTGTCCTCATTGCGTTCCCTCATTCTCCGCTCTGCACATTCCGTATTCACTCATTCTGTTTTACTCGTCTCATCGTCGTCGTCGTCGTCGTCAGTCCACCTTGCAATATTAATGAACTCTTTTACATCGTCTGTCATTTCCATGGCATTCGTCGTGGGTGCGAGAGGGAAGGTGGACAACGCAACCGCAATGTTGCGATGAGCTTGATCTCCAATCCCGTGCCACACTCCAATCCCGATACGTATCCAGTTCACAGTCTGCGCCTAACTATTTGCATTGGCCGTAGACTTTACCAGAAGGCAGACAAACCGTCTGTCAATCAGTCAGTCCGACAGTCAGTCAGTCCTCCATTCAGTCTGTCTGTATGTCTGTCTGTCTGGTTGTCTACCAACGAACAAGTCCAGGCAACCTGCAACATGATGTATTTACTTAAAGCCACGCAAATAGCTGCCACGTTTATGCGGCTATCGATTGTGAATTTCCGAATGCGTTTACTCAGTGTTTTAATGCATTTAAAGCTTAAGCGAAGAGAAATATATTTTTTTATTTAATTTATTTTTGTGTATACGGAAGCAACGTTTTGTTGTATTCGCATCTCTTTAATTTTATTCGTTTATATCAATTTGTTTATTTATTCGACAATGAATTCCAAATGCGAAATGCGCTTATTTATTTTTAAAAGGTATTTCTGCATGCTATTTTAAAAATATTCGAATATTTTCGAAGTCCTGTTGTTAGAGAAGCATAAAATACGTTTTCTTTCAACTTGCTTTCTTTTAGTGTGAAAATGAATTTATTTAAAACAAAACATTGTTCATTATTATCAAAGAAGTGCTTCGATATTTTGTGAGTAAAGCTGTTACTAAAGAATTTCTATGACTTCTGATTCAAATACTGAAATAAGTAGTTTTCACAGACATATTTTTAAATCGTTGTCATTAAAAGAATATATATTATTTATATGCTACAGGATTAATTACAGATTCCTTTCAGCGCTCCAAATATCATATCTCTCTTGATAAGTGTTGTAAAATATAGTTTAGATCCTTGCTATAAAATACTAAGGTCTAATAATGCCATAAAAAGCTGTTGATCTAAATATTGTATCATCGAATTTGTTACATTCTAAAATGGTTCAAATAAAAAGAATTATGTACATTCAGAAATATTCACACATAATCATAAATATTGCATTTAGAATTTGCAACATCCTGAAACGGTGCGACAAAGTAGAATTCTTGATATTCACAAATATGTCAAATTCAGGAAGTACTTAAATCCTGTAAGCTCCTTTACAACGTTTATGCGTGATTCGCTTGCTTCAATAAAACAGCTCTTATCACGACATTCGCTCATGCATGAACTTATGCTAATAAAGCTACTTACCCGCTATCGAGCTGTTCGGGGCATTGACAATCCCTCAACTCTATTACTATTTTCATTTTTGTTTTTCCCTCGTTTTTCGCCATGAACTGTGGCTGTGCCTCTGCACCTGCTATTCCGTATGCTCTTACCTCTGTCCCATGGCATTCGGAACGTTTGGCGGATTGTGGGTGGAAAAGTCAAGAGAAAACTAAAGAGTTGTGGGTGGAGAGAGGGGAGGAAGAGGGGGCTGCCATTACATTCCCAAATGAACGCGTTCGCTGTGTTTAAAGTTAGTTACCCAAATGCATTTTATATGGCCCGTTGGCCGTTACATTTTTGTTTGCATAGCCTCGTGGGTATTCATTAAAGTTGCAGGATATGCATCATGACTTAAAGCTGACGGATTTTTTAGTGCTATGCATGAGGATGAGCAATGTGGCAAGGATGAACACGAAATTTTGTGACGAGAAAGTTGGCGTTGAAACTAAAAAGGAAATTAAAGGAAAATGTGCGTCGCCCTTTGGGTTTGAGTAATGGAAGTTTGTTGGCGGCTTGCTATACAAACACTCGCCTAGAAAGCTAGACCCCCAGTTAACAGACAGAAAGACAGATATACAGATGGATAGAAATGTCAGTTGGACTTGGCTTATTACATGCCACATAGAGTGTTTCATCTGTGTGTGTGTGTGTGTGTGTGTGTGCTAGCCAAAAACTTATTAGACTGTCGGAAATTGAATATTGTTCCTGCAAAATTGTTAAATGCTTTTTCTCGCTCGCTACTACATTCCGGACTGCCGTTGACGTGTCCTTTTATTTCTCTTTTTTTGTTGGAGATATATATGTTCTTTCTTTTCTCTTCATTTTATGTGACAAGTGTGTGGTTTTCACTTTTTGTATGACTTTCTAATACGACATGTAATTAGCAAAAAAGTTATTATATATTCAGAAAGAGAGAGAGAGAGAGAGTTCATTATGCAGTTTATATAAAAGTCTAATGGATGAGTTTTCATATTTTTAAGTGGTCAGAGAGATAACTAGTGGAAATAACTTTTTGGTGACTTAATTAACATGAGAGTCATTGTAAATAATTGTCATCGTTTCACATATTTGATATTTGCGTAATGTTTTAGATTTCCAAATGCTAAAAATAATTAGCATAATAAGTTATCAACTTTTCTTTTATTAAAAGTCAACCAAATTGAACTGTTATTTTGTTCAAAATTAAGTATTTTACTAAGTTTAAGAATTAATTAATTATATTAAAATATTTTCAATATTACATTTATATCTCAATACGAAATTTAATAGCAGCTGTTCAAAATATTTTTAGAAAATTAAGTACCCAAAAATCGCTTTAAAATAAATTTAATTATTTTTAAATATTTTCAATATTGCAAATTGAAAATTAAACATAAATATCTCAGCGCAGATCATTAGTTATCAAGCCACACACATTAGTAGCAATTTTGCTTAAAAGCATACAAAATTTAATGGTTGATTTGCCTTACAAAAAAAAAGGCATTACACATACGACCCGTCGTCGTTGCCACGGCACATAAGCTGGCACACTGTATCGCAGCACATACTGCAGAGGCCACAAGACAATAAACATTTGAGCGCAAGTCATCATTAGTTACATTTTGTAGCGTACGATAAGCTCATTAGCCTAATGTAAGCAACAATGTCAGTTAAGTGGCATTACGCATACGCCGTGTCTGTCACAGAACTTTAACAAAATGCTTTTAAATTGTAAATAATCCATAGAAAGTTGCACTTGTAGCTCACCTGGTTTCAGCTGCTCCTTCGGTTTTATTGAAGCAGCTTCAAAATTGTTGTCTGCGGCATCCCCGAGATGCTGAGTAACATCTTCTGTCTTCTGTCTCCTGTCTCCTGTTTTCGTCTCCATCTCTGCTACTGTCTTTGTCTTTGTCTTTCTCTTTAGCCATCTGTCTATCGCGCTGTCTCTGTTGGTTAATGCCACTTGAGTGCATCGCTTGGCTGGGTTTAAACTCTTTGCTGGCATTTGAACGCAGCTGCAAAACTGAGGGAGTTGCAGTATCTGCAATACCACTTTGCATTCACTCACACTCACACACACACTCATGCATATCTGTGAACTTGGAATTGAAGTTCAATCCTCCTTTTCATCTTGGCTAAAAAGCACAAACGCATGTAAATTGGCCAATTTCGTGCTGTCCCTGGCAGGCCAATGCTGCTTGCACTTCGCCCCCTCAACATAAAAAGTGGAGAGGAAAAAAAATTGCATCGCTTCCTGCACGAAATCCTTTTCTTTTCATTTGTCCTTTCTACTTTTTTCCATTTTTTCTTCTTCTCTTTCGCGTTACTCTTGATTTTTTTTCCTCTTTTTTGCTGCTTTTTGTTTTTACATTTGGCATGCACATCTTTTGATTTGCTTCTTGCGCACTTTGCTGATTTTCTTTTTTTTTATATTTTTTCTCATTTTATTTGTTACTTCTTTGACAGCCGTCGAAGACCTTCCGAAAACTGCAAAGAGATATGCATCTCCCCAAAGAGTTTGCATTCATTTGCTTTTTTTTGTTTTTGTTGAACTGTCGTTGCCATGTCAAACGAGTGGAAAATTAAAATTGTAGCTAATGACATTGCGAAATTTATATTCCTTTGGGGTTGGCAGGCAAACAAAAAGATTTGGCGAACTGTTGGTGAAAAGTGGAAGTAATTGGATTGAAATGTGTGCCAACAAAAACGAAAAAGAACTAATCAATTGCTAATTGTAAGAGCAAATATAAAACCATTTTCTTTTCTCCACGCACATATCTTTTGGCTATGCAATCAAAAAGTAAGGTAAAAGTCAAATATGTTCAATATATCATGTTAAATCCTAGGAATCAAGCGACAAGCACATTGTTTTTCTTTCCAAGAAGAAAACTTTTATCGCTGAGCTTTTTGTTATTCCCTGAGATTTCTTCTATGATATATCTAATGGCCATGTAAAGAGCATGTAAGCTGTGCTTCCATGTTTGAAAACGTTTTTGGCTGCTTTTCCTGCACAGCCCATTCACATTTCACTCCCTCTCTTTCTTTCTCTCTCTCTCTCCTCGCTCTGGTACTTCACGTCACATCAATCACATGCCGACTTTCCTGCATGTGCAGCAAAAAAATAATAAAAAAGTATGCTACATTTTTTGCACTTAAGTAGCTGGCACTGCGACGCAACATTGCTGCTTCTTCGGTTGTTACTGTTCGTGATGTTGCTGCTGCTGTTTTAGTTTTGTTCTGTTGAATTTATTGTTGCTGCTGCAAAACCGCACCAGTTGGCAATATATTGTGGCATGCCACCACCACTGCGATTTGTCAAGGCAACCACAGCAGCAGCAGCAACAACTTTGAAACCCATTTCGACTCGACTTCTGTCGCCTGCTCATTAAAATTTTAAATAAATATTATGCTCAACACAGGGGCGCCAAATAATTAATGTTAAGTAATATCCAAGACGTTGCCTTCGTCAAACTTTGGTTGACCGCAAAAAGCAGTTCGCTGATAATATCCACTCAAGGTGTGTGTGCGTGCTCCGTTGCTTCGGCTCGGAATTCTAATTTGATTAGCGCTAAGCAATCTCCATCAATATATATACACACACACATACACACACACATACACACTCACACCACAGAACAGAGAACACGGCGCACAGAGATTGATGCTTGGCAATCGCTTGCAGGCGGGCTTCATTAAAACTTTCGAGGAAACAGCGATTGGCTGTGGTCGTTGTCGATGTCGATGTCGATGTCGAGGCAGGTAGATAGACAAAGCTTCCTTCAGCTACAGCTTGAGGTGAGCTAACCGCAGCGTTTCATTTAAACTGAGGTTTCTCAACTTCTAGCAGCTTCTTCTAGAGAAATGCTTAGTTATTTATTATGCACGAGTGTCTGCGGAATTACAAAAAAATGAGTGTGAAGCATTTGGTTAAATTGAATAATTTTCAAATGTGTATTAATTCTGAAACTTTTTCATTACATCCATTTACATAAGTCAATTTGTATCTGAAGATTGAAAGTTTAATCAACTTTTGGTAAAAAATGTATTCAACATTTTGATCGTCAACTTTTAATCGGCTATAATATTTCCACAAGGATATTATATTGACAACACTTATTTCCAACAATAACAAATTAATATATTGTTTTCTCAAAAATATAATTGGAAAGGCTTTGTTTATTTTCGTATCGCAAGAAAAATGAACTTCATAAGAATTTTCTATACAGTTACTTAAAAAAAATCTATATTTTTAATAGAATCGCCTTAAAGACTTTTTTTTCATTTCCAAAATCAAATGAGCATATTCTTTGCTGGTATTACCTAAAATTATAATTAGAAAATATATATATTGGTAAATATTGGTAAGATACTATAATATTTTCGCTTTCAAATTGAATGAAAATTCCATAAAACAAATTCAAAATCTTCCCGTCTAATTCTATTTGGTTAATTGAAATTGCAAGAATTTTACATTCAAAATAAATTTACAAAATAAATTTCTTTTTCATTTTAAACATTTTTAAATTATGTGTTTGTAATTTTCTGCTAATATTAAGTAAATATAGTATTTACTGGTTTTTCTTACAAATATATTTCGAAAGCTTTTGTCTAATTTCGTTGAAAAATTCCACATCAAACTGTTCATAATTGAATAATAAATAAATGACATCATAATACTTGTCATACTTGTTTCCAATGCCCAATTAGCCCATTTTAATATGCCACTCACAAAAATTGCCAACTTGTTCGTAATGTTCAACTTAATATCAGATATTTCGCTGGCTGCTCTGGCTGTGCAATTACATTAACAATCTTTTATGCGTTTCTAAATGTTGGTGGTTCATGCAGATTTTGCCAAATCAAAAATAATTACAGCAAATATATATTTTTTGTCGCATATTTTCGCTCAGCATTGTAAGGCGCTGTGGAAAAGCCAACAACAGCAGCAACAACAGCAAAAATAAAATGAAGAATAGAAGAAAAAGTGCAGCTAAAAATAAGCGACATCAGTGGCGAGTGGCGAGTGGCAACGACAATGTTGGCACTGTAAGTGCCTCCTCATCGGCTGGGACCGAGACGAGTGGCTCGGCCAACGGATTCTCAACGCAATGCCAAATGCAGTGGCTGGCTGTCAGCCGATCCCTCGCTTGAGTTGCCAGATTGCGGGTTGCGGGACGTCTGTAGTGCGGTGTTGTGTAGTGTAGTGTTGTGCAGTGTAGCGAAGCAGTAAAACTCGTCGGCATCTCTCGCACTGTAGATGTCACAGGGCTGGCAGCATCTTGGAAACTTTCGCTCTTCAAGTGCTGCCCTCGCGCACTTAGCACAAATATTTATGCAGCTCGATAAGTGGATCTTGATAGTCGCGCTCGTGGTGCGCAATGAATCCCTTCGAGTGACAATAGAAAGAGAAATGTTTAGCATCAAGTAGAATAAAATGCGATTACAAAGGTCTTCATTAGTATTGCAATAGTATTTGAATATGGATACAATATCTAATTGAAGTATTTGTAACTGAAAAAGAGTTTTAAAGGTTCAGTTTTTAAATAAAATAATTAAAAAAAGCAATTTCAATTTAATTCGCTTTTCAGCTTCAACTTATTTCAAGCTAGTCTAAAAGAAAAATTTGTTTTTTGATGTTTTGTTTGTAATGAATATCAAATTTTATTTCGAATAGGTTTAAGACCAATTCATTCATTTATATATTACAAAAAAGATCAATTTATTTGTATCTGTGAAATTTATTTAGTTACAACTTATTTCAATACAATTTAATTAAAGTATTGGTTACAATACTAGCCAAAGGCCAAAGCAGCCAGTGTTATAAATTAATTTGTAATCTATGATTTAATTATAATAATAACATTTGTTAGAAAAAAAGTATGCTCAATGATTGTGCTTAATATTTTTCTAAAGGATATTAAAATATGTTTCGAATAGTTAGTTAATTAATTCATTAATTTTAAAATCCATATTGAATAAATTGGAGATTAGCATATAGATTAATTTGTATCTATGAAATACTCGATATGTTAATCCCTATTTAACTACAAGTATTTGTATCTGAAAGATACTTTTGATGCTCTTGTTCTTTTTTTTTTTGTAATGGATTTTAAAATTGAGTTCAAATAGTTTAAGAAATGTCACTTTGTTTTCTAAATTTCAATGCAGACAGATTAATTTGTATCTATGAAATTCTCGCCATTTGTTTCGGTATTTAGCTACAACTTATTTCAACCCTAGTCCATGGCATCACTTGCCTATAAGTCTGTATATATGTTGTCTATATATTATGTACTAAATCTGTCGTTTTCCTTCAATATGTCAACGGTGTTGGTCGTTGACGCCGTCGACATCGTCGCAGTTTTCGTTTTTCGTCTTTTTCTTTTTGTCTCATTTTTAGTTTATTTTCTTGGGTTTATGCTCTCAGCTTTGCTTCTTGTTTTGTTGTGTGTGTCTGTGTGTGTGTTGTCGTCGTCGCTAAAATTTAATTAATGTGAAAATTTGCACAGACTGCGGCTATTTATAAGTTGTTGTAAGTGCTCGATATAGTCTGCCCCTTGCTCCAAAACTCTCGACATTCCCCTCAATATGTATGCCATGTGCAACGTAATTGAAATTTGTGTGTGCTGTAAGTTGCCCAGAAACACACAAGTCGAAAAAAAGGAACCTCAGCTGAGCTGCATACGGAGCGAAACTTTGTTTGGCTTTGAGTTGAGTTAATTTTCGAACTGACGTTGCATTTTCGATATATTGTTGTAGATGGTGGGGGGAAATGTGTGTGTGTTTGTGTGTATTTTGACGGCATTGTGTTGCCGCTTTACTATGCAAATGTGACATGACGGCGATTTTCTTGTTTGCATATCAAACAAATTGACGAGTTTCAAATGTTCCATTTCAGAGTAGGCGGGTGCAAAGCAACCGAAAAACCGAAAAACCAAAAATAAAAACAAGGAGCGATCGAGTTGAGAGTAGTCGACTGCAAGATACCCAGCTCCTAAGGCATTTTGAATCTGTCCATTATATTAACGCATTTATTTTAATCAATTTTATTATTTGATGCATTTCTACAAATTATAAATTTGTTTACCACTAACAACAGCCAAATTAAATTTACACTCGCAAATTATTCGATGACTGCGAAGCAATAACTGATAAATTATTCACCAGGAAATTGTGATCAGTTATTTTAGAATTTTGGTAGCGGTATCACGAAACAAATAAGAAAGGCATAGTAGAATGTGCTCGACTGTGAGATACTGCCTACTCATTGCAAATAAAAGTAAAACATGCTGTATTATCTCTAAAAGATATCAAATAATTATACAACAAAGATACTTAAAATATACAAAAGGATATACTTGGTATATTGATATAGTATTACATTAAAAATTTACCATAGAGTAAAAAATATAATTTTGATAATTTTAATAAACATAAATAATTACACACATAAATTCTATTTGTTTTTATTGAAAAGTGTGTCCATATTTAACATACAAAAATCGTATTTTTTAGCTGTTTGTAAAAAATTTATTACTCATAGATCATTAAAATGCTATTATTGCTTATCAGTATTATATGAATTCTAACGACAATAATCATTCAAAAATGTTTAGCGTAGAATTTGAAAGTCTGTTCTGTTTTGTGATTGCGAGTCAAGAAATAATAATAATAAGAAAATATATACAGTGAAATCTCTATTGAACGAGCACGCACAACTGTTGTCCCACCAAATAAGTTAAATATTTATTAAAACCAAATCGATCATAGCACAAAAAGTGTCCGCTTAATAAAGGGCTACACTTAACAAAGCTATCTGTTAAAAAAGTTTCACTTTTTTGGCGGGTACTTTGCAAACTCTTTTCATCGAATTTTCGTCAGCTGTATAGTCTGCAGAGTATAAAGTAAAATTTACAGTGAAAATCTTACAAAACGCAATAAGTTTTCACACAATAGCGCGTTCTTTAAGGAAAGTTTTACTGTAGTTTATACGCAGCAGTACACTGGAGCCCCCTAGTCTTTCAAAATACGAGTAATCCGACTTAATGAACTGAAATGTTGTGGCTTATCTTTCCTACTAATATACTTAAGTTATATATACATATATTATATTTATTATATATTTCATTTAATATGAATGCGAGAGTCAAGTCAGCCTCTTCATTCAGTTCTCTTCTTCATTCGATTGACATCAGTTGTGAATCTCAAAATGAGACTAATTTTAATAAATGCAGTTTTCATATCAATACTATATGAAATACTCGTGATCTCTGCAGCTACAGTAGACCCGGTAAAAGTAAACATTTAAAGTGAAAAATATGTATTAAACGTGAATATTCATTATCTGTTCCAGAATATGAAAGTTTCTCTTGAAAAAATACCAAAGGAATTACACCAAAAGAAATCAAACGAAACACTCATAAACAGCTTAAGAAAAAAGTTAGTCAACCAGGAAGCATTGATAAAGCAATTGCGATCTCAGATCGATTTTCAAACCCGGATTATTGTTAATTTATCTGTAAATTCCAAATCAATTGAGAATTATGACAATTGTAAGACCGAATTAGCTACCAAATCTTTCAAGCTAGAAATATTAGAAGTTCGATTGGAGGAACTAAATTCTAGTCTTCTTCAAAAGAATGAAGAAATTGCAAAACTTATTATAAACAATAAAAATACATCAGAATTACAATTAGAAAATTATATTGAAATAGAAAATCATGGTAAATGTCAACGCCGATTAGCAGATGAATCTAAAAATTTGGAAATTTGTGGGGTTCAATTAAAGAAACTCAAGTTTAGTCTGCTGGAAAAAGATCAAATTATTTCGACACTTCAGAATGGCCCAGAATATCGAAAAACAATTCAGAAGAATAATAATAAAGATAAAGATCATTTAAGCCCTCAACTATTAAATAGAACACTGGAAATTTTTAGTCCTTCTAATTGCATTCCGTTTAGAGGCTCTTCTGGGCAGTTTAAAATAGGATTATCTGGCTTAGAAGCTTTCGATGTTTTATGTGATAACCACATCGCCGGGCCTGGATGGCTAGTTATACAACAGCGGATTGGAGGATCCCTGGATTTTAATGTAAATTGGACTACGTATCGCAATGGATTCGGCTCCTTAAATAGTGATTTTTTCCTGGGTTTGGAAAAAATACATCTTCTGACGAGTTTGCGGACTCAAGAACTCTATGTGAATTTGGTTGATAAATATGACAGTAAAAAATTTGTTTGGTACGACGATTTTAAAGTATCTGATGAAGATAATGGTTACGCACTAAGCTTGGGTAAAACTAAATTGAATTCATCTGATGATTTTCTAAAATATCATCGAAACATGAAATTCTCAACATTCGATCGTGACAATGATCTCAATAAAAGACTCAACTGTGCGAAACAATTTAGAAGCGGCTGGTGGTTCAACAATTGTTTTAAGTGGTAAATATTGATTATTTTTTAGGTAAAACACAAATTTCATTGATTTGAATTTTGATTTCTTGTGCAGCGACTTAAATCACAGACAAACCAAATTTCTACAGTGCAATACGACCCCCTATAAAGAAGTTAAGATGCTCATACGCCCCAAGCAGTAGATGATTATGTCAAGATGATTTAAAAAAAATACAAAACATTAAAGGTTTTCAATAAATGATCTGCAAAGTCCGACATGTCTAATCTGGCAACAAATGTGTAATGCATATAAAATCGTGATGTAACTGTTTTATATAATTTGTATTCAGATATTATATATACATATGTCACAAAGTTTTAAGCTGTTTTATATTGTTGAGCGCTGCACAGAACTCAGAACCGTGATTAAATTCAAGAACTAGTTATCGAATTACCAAATGCATATTCAACAAGTCGATTTAATAAATTTAGAGTATATAGCTCTTATGTTGAAAGAAATAAACGAACGGATGGATGAGTAAAAATTTGAAGAGTCGGAAGTAGCTTCTTTAATTTGTTACTTAAATTCTAGTTTCCCGAATAACGTAATATACCCTTTGAACACAGGCTAGAGCAACAAAAAATAACTCAATGTTGATGTTGAGCATATGAAGCCAACAAAAGCACTCGAAAAGTTATATGCATGGAAAGCTGACAACTGAATGCTGAAAACTGAACTCAATGTCAGCTGGTCGGACACTAGACACGCTTTTTGTTATACCCTATAAAGTTGCAAAGAAAAATGTTAGTCTAGACTCTAAAGATAAGACGAAAGTGCCGACAAAAAACTTGAAAATAATTATCTATAAAAACGAGCTGCTGCGAGAAAACTTTTCAATAAACTTGCAAACTTTACTTCCGTGTGAATTTTCCACAGGATATGACGTAGTCGTTAATATACTTCTAGAGTTTGGTTGCTGTTGATTTTCACTATAACGCACAGGTGAAAGATTCAAGCTTGTTCGTTTTCCGCCTTCCGCCTTCCGTTTCCACTTCCACTTCCACTTCCACTTGCACTTCTACTTGGCCGTGGCTGCTGCCCAAGTCTTGAGAGCATCAATGAAAAGTGTAATTGAATTTTGATTTAAAGTCCTTTGATATCAGACACAAGACACCCTACACTTGGGTTGCCACATGGTTATGGGTTAGGCAGCCACTTCAATTTAGTTCAGTTTTGTTCCGCTGCCCGCTTCTCGTTTTATTATTGGTGGTTGTTCTTCTTGTTGTTGCCATCTTGTTGTTGCAATCATTTTGTGCGCTATGCTTTTGAAAATTTATCGGAAAAGTAAATCGATAAACTAACATCCTTGTGCGTTTGTGTGTATGTGAGTATGGGTGGGTGGGTGACTGAGTTTGCCGTCCAGACTTTTTGGCTAAAATGGCAAAGCCGAGTAAGGCCAAAAGCGACCAATAAAAATAGTTGCAAACACAATAGAAAAGTTCCTGCAAATTGATTTGTTGCAGATGTTTTGGGGCTTTTGCAGCTTTTGTCAGGGATTGCCAGACATGTGGTCTCGATGCTCGTATTTGGTCTTTTACTTTAATTACTTAGATTAATTGGAAAATCTTTTTCCATTTCACTCATTCTCTGGCTCTCTCTCTCTCTCTCTCTTTGTGTTTTTTTCTAGAACTGCAAACTGCAAATTGCAATTTTAATTAAGCTCCACATAGTTGGCCAAGTTGAATTGCGAATCGAAGTCACTGTTGATTTCCATCAAGTTGAAAAATATTTAAAAAATCAACATGAAGTTGCAACTTTTACGAGTAATGTGTGTGCAAAGAAAATATTTGGATTATCATTTTTGTTATCATAGAAACTAATGCATTAAATATGTATGTACATACAAGTAGAGAATAACAATGAATAAAGCACAAATCAATTTGCAGTAAATAACAAAATGCTTACCATCAAATTATTGCAGAAAGAATATATTCTTTGTATTGTATATATATATACAATATTGGTTTGTGTTTTGTTATCAGACGTATTTCAAAGTTTTGCAACCATTTTATATTTGTTGCATACACTTCAGGGCTCTAACTTGAATATAAATAAGTATTAAATATGAGGTTCTTTTTGATATGCATTTAAAGCTGTGATATTATGGTACGAAGTATTCATTTGAATTAAATTGTTTAGCCCTAGATTTGTGAAGATGATGAATTGAGGCGTAATTGAGCAGAAGCGATTTCCCTAAGAATAATGTAATCTTAAATAGTTGGCTTACTTCTAATGGGATTGTTCCTAGTCCTTGTTATATTATGGTACGAATTCTTCAATTTTTGCATGTATTTTTTTTAAATTTAACTATTTGTCAATTTGTTGTCCATCTGTGACTATCTTTATAATTATGAATTTTTTTCTATTTATATAATCTTACTCTACATTTATTTAATTTTCTCTCAATATTTGTTATCCATCACCTTTATTTTATTCAAGATGATAAATCGAATGGAATTTGTGTCTATCGCTTTAAATATTATGCCTTTTTAAATAAGTATAAACTGTTGCCCATTTGCAATTATGCTAAAGTGCTTCAGTTGAGCGCCTTTATATTACTAATATCCTTCTGTTCTCGTACATAATGAGCTCTTAATCCTCATCACAATTACACGCGCTTCCCACGCGCAGCTGACAAACTGGCAACACCCGTGGCCCAAACTCATTACAACCTCATTAAAGCGCAGCCTTGTAGAGAATTTGGCAGACAACACACACAAAAAAAACAGAAATGAAAATAATCAGAACACTGCTTAAATTTGATGCCCATCCCTTCCCCTCCCCTTATTCCGGGCCGCCCCGCTTGTGGCATGTACTCGTAATACCAAAAACTGTGCATAGCCCTTTATAATTGCCGCATATCGCCAACCAAAAGCAACTCTAACGGAAAATATTTTGTAATTTAAAACGCGCGCGCGACAGACCCAAAAAAAAAAAAAAATGTGTACGCCACACACCTTTGTGGCAAAGATGTTACTCAGGCCAAAATGTCAAGGGGGCGTGGCAGTGCAGTGGGAGGAGGGAATGGAGGATTTGGCAGGCGGCAGCTGCAATGTTAGCGCTAATAGATCCCAAAGCTAAAGCCCCAAAGAGCCCCAGACTTCATAACCCCAGCTCGCCGTCAGGTAGTGCTCTGCGTCCTCTGCTCTTCGCGTATGTGTTTGCGCGATGTAAGAGACTAGAACATGAATAACGCGCCATGTCTGTACTGGGGGTGATTAGGGGATTGAGCAGGTGCGGGGGCGGTGGATGTTGGCGCAGCAGCAGACACACAAAGTCAGCCAAAAATGTGTTTTCGAAACGAGCCAAAAACCAAAAGCAGTGCACAGTTATTTTAATTAGAAACGAAGTAATTTGCATATTAAGCGCACGCTCCCAAGAGCGCGAGCGCGAGCGAGAACGAGATAGCGCCAAAGTCATGTAAAATTAAACAAAAAAAAAACAAAACGAAAATTTCTTTTTTCAATTTAGTCGAGGGCGTATTTTGGACTCCTGGGAGCCGGCAAAAAACAATAAGTGAACTTAAGCGCACTTTAAATGAGTAATGAGAGTGTTTGTTGTCGTATGCAACAAACAAACTTGGCTTTGAAGTTGAAATGACTTAAGAATGGAAACAACAGTTAAGAGTAGCGAATGAAACGGGAATACTTAAGAATGGAAATTGAAATTAATTTGGGTGATCAAATAAAAATGGAAGCAAAAAATAAGTTGACTGGATACTCTTGCTATAACTTTTACACTCGCATTTAGGAAGGGTAAAAGCGTGTTAAAAATAAGAAATAATTGTAATAATAAAAACAGCTTCTGCAATAGAGTCTAAGCTGTTTTAGTTGGTAATTTGATATATTTAGTACCCTATAGTATATTTTCAATGTTGCAATATACCGATAAATTAAATGTAGGTTTTGGTATACTTTAATTTGTTTTCGGTATATTTATTGCGTTTATTTAAAGAATAATACCTTACTTATTTCTTTCACTCGACTGTAGTTTTTGTTCTCCATTAGTTAATGACTATCAATCATTCATTCAAGAATACATTTTTCGTACAAGTTTGGAATAAAGTTTATACTAAAATTAAATAACATTGTATAATCCTGCAGCTTAACACATTTACTATGTGACAGATTGTCGCTTTAAGTGATGCCATTGCGATGACCCATTTAGTTGTGTATTCTAGATTAAAATTGACATTTAACTGTGATTATCACGAAAGCTTTTAACTTGGCCAGCGAACTGGCTCGGTGTGAAAAAAAAGCAAATTGTTGTTTGTATTGCGTCTGTCAGAGGAATGGAAAATGGTCGCAACTTGACAGCCAGACAGAAAACAGAGAAGCACAGACAGACAGACAGACAGATGAGAGATGAGAGCGAAAGAACTCTGGCAATCAGTCAATCAGTAGCCAAGGAACGAATAAGAACAAGAACAAGAACAACAAACACAAACACAACAAAGTCGAAGTCAGTCAGTTAGTTGAGTCAATCAAATGTAGAAAGTCGGAAATCTGAGGCAATAGCAAATCGATAGGGATACCAATTGGATAGGTGTCCTTAAACGTCTTTAGAGTATCCTGTTATTTTCGATTCGTTTCGTTTTCGCTTTATTTTTGTTTTACATTTTGTGTGTGTGTGTGTTTTGTTTGTGTTGGCCATGTAAAATGGGACTTCAAAGTGTCTTCGCCAACAAACCCAAGCTCAAGCCCAAGCCCAAACCCAAATTCAATTTCTTTTTGTTATGCGCCAAAGGACATGCAAACTAAACTGATTTGAAATGCAGCAAGCGGTGGCCATCGCTTAGCTTGGGGCATAAAATTTGGGCATCCTGCCCATCGTTCCCACTCCACAGTCGTGATGGTATGTAAACAGCTTTCAGCTGGCGGAAGGATGCCAGACACTACTATGTTATATACATACATACTATATATACGACTCTATATAGGAGTTCTGGACACTGACTGGGTGGTGTGAACAATTTTTGAAGCGACAGAAAATGTCAGCTGCTGTCAGCGTCAAGGAAATTTGAATAGGCAAATCGTAAAGTCAAGATGACAGAAAACGATATTATACTATTAGTATACACAAGCATTTAACGAGGGTTGTTCATTGTGTTATGTGCAATCAACAGGCAACTTTTACATTTTACACTTTACAATTTCAATTTGCTTTTCAATTAAATCTAAAACATTAAAGTGATGTCGAGTATTGTCTTTAATTTACTTTGTTCAATCTCCGTGATTTTTCTAAATTCTGTATTAATTTAAATATTATTATTATGCAGTATTGTCTTTATTTACTTTGTACAAATGTTAGTGTGATTCTTTTATTCTGTATAAATGTATTATTATTAATTATTGTTTTACCTTCTTTAACATTAGTTTTGTTTTCTTTAGTATTATTTGCCCTAAGTCACAATTCCGTGAAATGCAATTTTTCTATTATACTTGAGATATGACCGCAAATCCCGTAGAATGCGTATTTATAAGCCTACTTAAGCTTCATTTTTATAAGCTCCTGAATATATCCTAGTATTTTCACATCGCTTCACACGACATTTACATAGCGAAATGTCCATAAAAAAAATGCTGCTACTGTAAATCTGTTCAGCGACCTACTTTGCTATTCATGACCACACTCACAGCCACACACACACACACCTTCGTGACTTAAGAACCTTCATAAACTTTGACGATTTTTAATTGCCCACTTGGAGAATACCTAAGCCAGGAATGTCATGGACCAACTATGTTAAAAAAATATAAATTTGCACACGTCTCGCGTACTTTGACAACAAAAAAACTGAGCAACAATTGATTGGGAGACTTTAAGATATTCTGTATTTTTGAAGTAACATAAAAACCAAATGCTGAGAATAATCTTGAATTTGTTCTTTGCATAGAAATGAGAAAAAATTTAGACAATAGAATTTCGTAAATAATCATACAGAAATAAACAAGATCATTGCCCACTTTTGAATTATGCATTATTTTTAAAAACGATTTCGAAATTGTAATGTATTAAATAGCAGCTTTTTCCTAATACAAATTCAACATTTAAGATATATAAATAAACAATTCTTTCCATCGCCTAAAGGAATCTTACTTAAAAATCAATATATATATATATTTTTGTTATTTGTTCAAGTTTATTTTTTCTTGGATTTCTTATTTAATATTATATTTTAAATTGCTGGCAAATATGAAGCAGTAAACTTAAACTATATAATAGTATTCATATTAATAATCATAAATTAACTAAATCTCAAATCTTGTGCTACAACAAATTCAATCTCCTTGGGATAGCTAAATGCCTGCTTCTTTGAGTTTATGTGTGCAGGGTATGTGCTTACAAAAAAGAAATGAAAAAAGCCAAACCTATGAAATTTGCACATCATCATTATCAACACAACAGTGAAAATTATCTGCTCAAGTGAAGCTGTGCCACAGCAGCCGCCACCGCCACCGCCACTGCCATCGTCGCCGCCTCCTGTCCAAAAAGTGCTAACAATGCCGCAGCCACAGACTGTGCCCTCGTCTTCCACTTCCTTGACGCGTCCGCTATTCGCCGTCTCTCAATGCCACGCAAAAAAACATTTAGGAAGCTTGCGATGGCGACGCGTCAAATGCCTCACGGCAACTTCAACTTTGTTGCCGTTGCCGCTGCTTCTGCTGCTGCTGTTGTTGTTGTTGTTGTTGTTCTCGCTTGTAACACGGCAAATAAAAATTGAAAGCAAATGAGACAGCAGAGACACGGGACAAGGATACGGAGACATGCTGATGTCGCTTTTGCTCCTGCTGCTGTGTGTGTGCTTTGCTGTCCCTGTCCGGGAACCGACTACTACCTCTATTCTCACAGCATGCTCTGTACACTGAGAGAAAAATCAAGGGGTATTGTTTATTAAGAAATTGCGGAATTAAAGAAGAGTGAAAATACTTGATTCGAGAACGAATTTCAACCTTCTTAAAGGTGTTGATTATTATGATTAATTATTTGATAATTTGCGCTTACGCATTTTGGAATTGTTCTAAGAATAATATGTTTTTTTAATAAAAAACTTGTATGCAAATAAAATAATGTTGCATTTTATTTTTTTTAAATTAACAAAAAAATGCTATTAATTAATATTTTTATTTCTCTTTTAATAATATTATTACTATTTTTTTTATTTAGCGTTTAACATACATAACTAGGTATTTCTTGTTATTGTTATTACTTACCATACAATGTTGAAAGTTTAATATCCCAGAATCAATGACATCACCAGACTTTAAGGTAAATTTTAAAATTTTACAAAATTCGCTCATTCATTCTTTTTATTCAAATTTTTAAAAGTTGTGAAGTTTTCTCAATCAGAATGAATCTTGATATATAGTTAATTCTTGAGTTAATGCTTCTTAACCTATTTTGAGCTTTAATGGCTGTTTATATTTTAACAAATATATCATAAATTTTAAGAATGAATAGTTCTAAGAAAAGGTAGACGTAAACATACTTGATTTTGGAATATAATTTTTCTGAGTGTACGCGCCGTGCGTTTATGCCGAGCCATGTGACAGCTTGCGCTAAAAAACGCCGAGTGTCGAGTGTCGGCCTCGGTCTCGGTCTCGGCTTGGCTTGGCTTGGTTTGGCTTTTCGAGTGGTTGGTAATGCGTGACAGGCTCAGACCAGTGCAGCAGCCCCATCTCCTCCCACTCTCCCCTTCTCGCCTCGCCATTTAACAACGCTGAATTCAAATTTGATGGCGGCTACAGCAACAGCAACAGCAGCAACAGCGGCAGCGGCAGCGCACGTCCTGCCACACAAGTTCCCGGTTTTGTCCCGTCCCCCATTCAGTATTCGCCATTCACCATCTTCCTGCCTGCCCGGATGTGAGCCGACAGCGGCGTTTGTCTATGTGTCTACTTCGTCTTTTGCTTCTCCATTTCCCATTCTTCGTTCCCTCCTCCATCCCCCTTTTGGGCAGCCAGCCGCCTCGTTTCGTACGAAAGTTTAAGCGAATTAAATTATTTGCTTTTTAGATTTCAATATTTCCGCAGTGGAGATTTTAGTCGATATCAATGTGGCGTAAAGTGGTTTCTCTGTCTCTCTCTCCCTCTTCTCTGCTGTGTGTGTATTTTAGCGGGGATGCTGTCGCTGTCGTTGTGCGGAGAGGGGGGGATCTAAATTGAGTTTGATGATGCGCTGTAATCATAAAGTGCTTTGGGGCTGAACAAATTTTTGGCCTGGGTTTTAGCTCAGGTAACTCAAAAGATATAGACTTGCACATGTTTATTTCTGAAACTGGTTTCTTTGGCTTCACTTAGCAGCAAATGAGATTTTACAGTTATGTCTGCCTAAGTGTATGTTATGCGTTTGTGTGTGTGCCTCTCTCTCTCTCTCTCTGTTTGTCTACTTCGGTTTTCAACTCTAATTTGCAATATTGTATTTTTGATTGAAAGGCGTAAAAGATATTTAATGTGTAAGCCCTGTCTATCAATCACTTTGTGACTTGAAGTTTTAGCAAAATAATGACAATAATATTTCATTTTGTTGAGAGTCTAATTTTGTTAACCATATTTTATTGTTAATTAAGTACAAGAATATATTCATTTATAATTGGTTTCTTAGAAAAATAAATAAAGATTTTTCTAATTTATATTTGTATATTTTTAAGAGCATATTTCAAATTAAAATTACAATTAAATTTAAATAAATAAATCAAATGTAATTGAAACACAAAAGTATCACTAAATTTACTTACTTTTAATGTTTGATTCACAAAAGGGTTTTATACAAATTAATTAAATAAAGATAGCCTTGAACTCTAAACTCTAATTGTGCTCCATAAAAACTTACATTTATATATACTATATCATAGTAAATATAGTGTTTTAAATATACCTGTGGTTTTTTTTTCCCAATACCTAATAAAACTGAAAGCGCAATCCTTTTATATTCATTGAAGTTGCTTGTCGAGTTTTATATAGTTTTGTAGTTTATTCCAAAAATCAAAAAGTATATCTAAAATATTAATTTTTTTTTTTAATTTTATAAATAAAAGAATATTCCAATTATTAGGTAAATATCACAAATAATCTGGGAAAGTATGATTACAATTTCCACCTGCAAAATAATAAAACTACTTGAAGAAACAAAAGTAAATATGTTTTCTAACTTTTTCCAAATAATATATACCTCAACTATTTCTGCAATTTATATTCAATATTATTAAACACTCCTTGACGGAGGCTTGCTTTAACTACAAATTAAATCCAGGAAAGGGTTCTTTTTCAGCAATATATTTCTTTAATGAAATAATTTCAAAGCGTGCTTTTAGGCGGCGGCAAACAAAAAAAAAATTCCTCAAGCAAATGGCAATCGTATTTAATTCAGCTTTATTTTCGCTTGAGCTGCGTTGGCAATCATTAAAAAGAAAACATCATAATACAGCTAGCTAAACAAGACGCAAATAAAAATAAGAAGGAAAAAACCACCAAAGAAGCAACCGAACTGCTGTTTTTTCTTTCTGCTGGGCCTTTTCTTTCTCTATTTAAATTCCGACTCTAATTCAATTTTTCTCGCTGAATTTGCCTTTTTACTGAGGCGGTCGAAGGACGTCGGTCGTCTAGTGGCAAGCAAATTACCTAGGCAGCAAAAAGTAAATGCTGATATACATACAAATGTATTATTTAAAAAAAAATAAAGCCGAGTCGAGTTAAGGAAATGTAAGCATGATTACTAAAACGCAGCTCAATTTTTTCTTTATTTTTATTCTACATTTTATTTTGAGCATAAATATTGAGATTGCCAGAGAGAAAGAGAGGGAGAGAGAGAGAACTGAAGTTTGCTTTGCATGCCCAAAAGTTTGCCCAGTTTTCGAGACATGCTCGACTTACACCAGCTCATTTCCTTCGCTCAGAGTATGCAGTTGGCGTTAAAAGATGGAGGAAGGAGTAAGGCGGAGGGTGCGGAGAAGTTTGGTTTGAAAACTATTGAAGCGCACACAGCGCGAAGCGCATTCATTTACTCTCGGCGTGTGGGCGGTGTGGTGTGTTGATGTGTGTGTGTGTGTGCCGTGCCACGCCCACTTGGTGCCCTGTGAACAGGAGCTGTAGCTGTAGCTGGAAATGGAGAGTGAGCAAGTCCATTGCATGCCTGAATGGTCGCGCAAAACATGCCATCATCATCATCAAAGGGAAATTAACCTAAACGGCCATGAAGCTGTTTGCTGGGCGTTACTGCCACTGAGGTTCTTCCTCTTTCCCCGTTCCTCCTTCCTCCTCTCGCTGCCCCTCTTCTTGTTGTTGCTGTAATTGGGAGCTCTGCGGCTGCTTTACACGTCTCAACACAGCGACCAAGAGAGCTTTTCAGTACGAAAAACGAGTCAAACTGGGAGCTCAAACTCTCTGTGACTGTGACTGTAACTGGACTGGCGCTGCGTTTGTATTTCGGCGGGAGATGCGGAGGGGCGGGATTTTTTCTGGGGTAGGGATATGGAGTTCACTCTGCTGGCATTTTTGCTGATTATGAGGTTGAGCAAACTGGAAAATGTGTTAACCTCCGGTTTTGGTCGCTCCATTTTGATTGCTGTCGCCTGCTGCTTCGCCCCTTTCTCCCGCTTTCTCTTCAATTCACAGCTGTGTTTATCCACAGTGCGTCATCATCATCATCATCATCATCATCAGCATCGTTATCGGCCTTAGTCACTTCGGAATTGCAGATTGCGTTGCTCTGACTGGCTTTAAGTGAGCCATTCAATGTGTGTTCGGTGTTCGCTGTGTGGAGCAGCAGCATCCTTTATTTTGTGCTAATTGTGGCTACTTTTGCTGGTTAACTGCGCTAATTGAAGTTCTCAGTTGGACTTATCGATACGCCAGCTCTTTTATTGTATTGCCAGCAGACTTTCAGTCGTCTGGCGAAGGGGATTGTTCATTTGTGTGCCACTTTGAATTGAGACTCGTCGATGTGCCCTTTATTACAAATTCAAGGAAATTTTAAAAGGATTGAAATACGCCGAAGTTCATTCTATTTATACTTGAGTAAATTAATGAACGTTTTTTATATTCATTGCAAATTTGCAGATTATTTATACATTTAATCAAATTTACTAAATGGATTGGAATATGGAAAAGTTTTTAATTCTTTAATATTGACTAATCATCACAAATTCATTAACTGTATTATACTTATTGGGAAGAGAGGATGACATTTTAAATATTGCGGTTTTTAAATTGAAGGAAATTGATTAATAGAAATGAAATACTGACAAATATATTTATTTTCAAAAATATGTTGAAATTCGATTTTAATAAAGAAATAAGAAAGGAAATAAATCTACATTTAGAATGATTTATTTTTAATGTTTGTTGTATGTAACATATTCTTCAATAGATATTTTTTATTATCTTTTTCCCCGTTGGCACTAGTTTCGTAATATTAATATCTAATATTTATATTCGTATTCATTTGAGATACTAGTTTTACAATACCATACAAATTTATTTTTTCAAATACAAATCTAATATGTTATTGTATAAATATTATGTTATTATGTACTTTCTTGTGCTCCTTTAATATTTAATAGAAGTTTGCATAATATTCAATTAAATTCAATTCAATAACAATTACATTGAGAATGAAATACACAACATTAATTTAAAGTCTTTACCAAGTTATTGATTTAGGGCATTTCCTAGATAAGCACTTTCTGGTTGAGTTGATGCTCTGATTATTCCCAAGATTTATTGTATTATCTGTGAGAAGCAAGTTGAAGTGTCTTGTACACTAATTGTATTCAGTTGAATGCTCCTTAGGCTCAATGAAACTTCAAAGTTCTAATTGTTATTGAGTTTCAGAGGGGAAATGCGGATGTGTTTTCGTCTTCATGTAAAGTACAACATGTGTACTCGTATCTGTAGCTAAACTTTCTCTTTCTGTTGGTTAATTTTCTTAACCAGAACTTCACACTGTTGGAACCGCGAAAACCCATCAACCCAGTCCCTGATCTGTTTTCATCCCCTTCAGCGATTCTGACAGCACTTTTCATAATTACCCCGCGTCCTTTCGGTCGTCCTTAAAGCTGTGGCAGCTGCTGTGGTTTACACTTTTAGCGTGTGACAAATGAAAATATATGACAATGTTGCTGTCGACGTTGTTGTTGTTGTTGTTGCAGTAAATGAAGCAAGTGCACAAAAAGGCTAAGCGGGCATATCCTTATTAGAGGATTTGTTTGCAAGGTAATCCATATTTATAAAAATAGCCATTAAAAGGGTTGCTCACATGTATGCAAAGGACAAACACACTCACACACACACACTCACACACTCATTGGAGCACTTTATAAATACATTTTAATTTGGCTTTGTGCATTGAAACATATTTAAATTAAAGAGCATCGGCTTGTGAAATGCGCTTGCTTTGGCGCATGTGAAACTGGTCGTGTCCTTTTGCCATTTTTAATACAGTTTATCAATGGGTCGAATGAGTAATGTGCACGAAGAGTGTGTGTGTATGTGTGTGTGTGTGTGTATGGGGAGACTCTGGCAAACCGAACTTATTTGCGCTGTGAAGCGTGCTCAATTGTGAGGAACCGTTCACCGCCAGCCTGCTTGCCTGTCCAGCTCTCCTGTTGTCCTCGTGTCCTGCCTGTCATCCGTTCGATAAAATTAAAACGTCTGCTCATGTGCAAACCTCGGACCTCAGACTACTTTACACATCAGAGCGAAGCTGACTGGACAACTACACGGCGCCCAGACCAAGTTTGTGCCTTTGTTTATCAACTTGGCAATGTCCTGTGTCCACGTCCAGAATGTCCTGCTCACTTTTTCCAACTCGTTCGGCAGCGAACAGTTGGTTTTTTTTCATTGTTTTTTTTTTTTTGGTTTCAAATACATCCTGGCTAAAGGACACAATCAACTTTGTCATACAGCTTGTAATGTCAAGTGGTAGTGTATGCAGCTAATGAACTCGCATCGATATTGATATTGTTGATGGGGTTAGAAAGTTTTCGCATATCGGAAATTTGCCATCAAATTATTGTAAAACTTCAACTGAATTCAATTACATGTAAGGTATACATTATTTGCATAGTTTTATTTCATTTTTATAAATTTATTTTTGTATTATGAATTCGACAATTGTCTGAAGAACTTAATTTTGTGCAATTTATGGATCTAATTTTATTAAAAGTATTTTCTTAAAAAGTTGGTTTTATAATCTTTAAATTTTCATCCATAATTAAATAAAATAGAATATATAAAATATATATTTAGTTCGAATGTTTACTACTCTTTGAATGCGTTTTGTAGAAATGTTTGCTTTAAAATCTTTCGATTTCTTGCTTGTTTATAATAAAATAAAATAGAACATGTAAAAATTGAATTATGAAATCTAATTTTATAAAGCTTGTAACAAAATTGAATACTTAAAAAATATGCTTTCATTTCTTAGCATCTTTATAAAAGAAAATCACTTTTTATGTATGATATGTTATTTTATACTAAAGTTGAATTCATTGCAATTAAAAGTTTCGATCGACAATCGCATAAAAATCTTGCTGAAACCGTAAGAGTGTTTAATCTTCACTATCTGCTGGATAGTTTCCCATTTCTTATTTTATTTCTCTTTTTAATTTGCTTGGCCAACGATGCACAGCTGCTGATTTTATGAGTTTTATATGACGGGGCAACAAGCTGAGAAACAATGAACAGTTTGCCAACTCTTCACTTCACTTATTTATCGATAATTGGAAATTGCAGACGTGCAGTTAACCACCTTCGTCTTCCCTCCGCTCCCCTTCGTTCACCATTTGCATATACCCATTGACCATTTGCCATTCTTAGCCACATTATCCGATAACCAGGGGCACAGCAGCAAGTGACGCTTCTGAGTGTTCTCTGCTCTGTCTCGCACTCTTCCTCTCACTCTCCCTCTGCTCACTTTGCTACAGTCATTGATACATTGATTCATTGGCATGACAATGCCACTGAATGTCATTATTGCGGGTTTGCCTTTGGATTGGGCGAATGGAAGTTTTTCATTCTTCTTTTTTTTTTTTTTTTGTTTGCTACTCTGGCAATTCCTCACCCATGACTTTTATTTCATATGAGCTGCCAAACAATAAATGTGCCTGTGAATGCTCTTCGTATATTCTCTGGCATATGCAATGCGAGTGGGAAGAAGAGCTGTGAGGTTGCCTGCAGTTTTGTGATAAGCGTCAATCCACGTGCCACATTAGCCTGCACTTTCCCCATGCTATAGTCTAGTATTTAGCACGACATTGCGTCGCATTTGCTGACTGGCTAATGAGTTGCTAATTAGAATTGTGTGCAGAAAATGTGACTCCAAATGACAATGTATGTTCAGCAATGGTTGCTAATTGCTAAGCTTTACCATTTCCGCCCATAAAGTTGCGAAGCATTCATGGAATGCCACCGATAAGAACTCGAATGCTGTTCAAGTAATATTTTTTCCATGTATTGATGCTTTTAGGCATTTAAATTTAGCTTTAACTGTGTCTCTCATTAGCAGTTTGGTTGTAACTTTTTTATTACTTGCAGCAAAAGAAGAGGTAATGGATTATTGAATTTTGTTAATGAAGAGAGCAGCAAATTTACGATAGAATAAATATATTATATATTTTTATAATAAAAACTTTTAGAGTTTAATATGCAGACTAATTTGTGATCAGTGAAATTAAACATACTTGTTTCTTGTTTTTATACTAAAAAACAGTCTAGTATATTTTTACTCGTTAGTATATTTTGAATATAGCGGTATACTAAACACCCTTTTTGGTTTTAGTATTCTTGGTATATTTATTTAGTATATTTTAACGAAAATACGGCTTTCAAACGATTTATAGGATTATAGCTTAATATTAAGCTACATATTTTTAAAGTAATAGTTTAATAATAATATTTAAGGCTTGATATTCGTAGCTGCTAAAGGCTCGATATCTATGAAAGTTCCGTGCTTAAAAGTGCTTTCTATAAGCGCATCGGTTGACAATTTCAGCAATTGTAATTCAGTTAATGAGACGTTAACCTAATTCCATTTGAACTCAATTTAACTCCGCAACACTTTGCACCCTGAACTCTTGTACTTTGACTCGCTAGGCAAACACTCGACGCTTAATATAAAATATATGTAAGTTGTATACCTGTGTAAATGATGGCGATGAAATGCAAATGACAAGTTTTAACGAGCCCAGAGGAGAGACTAAAGCATATTAATAGAGTGTATTTAACATATTTCGCAAAAGCCACTTGATTATGTTAAGCCCGGGTAATGCTTGATATCTGCTCAAGTGATTCAAAGTGGTTCGTTCGTTGGCTCATCTGCTGCTTAAGCCATCCCCCCAACCACAACCCGTAAGCAGCCTTGTCTTTCCAACTGTCTCAAGGCAACTTTCACTTGCATTTCAAGCTCATTTGCGATTCTGCAGCTTGGCCTCACCTCCTTTTCTCCGCATTTCCCTGGAAAGGCTTTTCATCATTCGCTTCAATGCCATTTAAAGCTTTTGAGAACAACAAATTTTTGGCTTACAAACAAGCAAAGCAAAAATAAAAAAAAAATTGTGCAAAAAATTATGAAAATTGTCTGCACCATTGAGCACTGAAGGGGTGGGGAAGAGGGGAGCTTAGACGTTATCCTTTCGCACAGACGTGTAATTAAAATATGCGCAATTAAAATGGAGCAAAAGAAGCGCACAATGCGTCTAATTCGAGTATGAAAAATGCAGAAACACTTCATAAATGTAAATGTAATTTACATATCACAAAATTCGCTCAGCATATGGGGATTTGCAGGCATATAAATTGAAATTTCATTAAGAAAGTTCTCGCTTTCGCTTATCGCAGCGCATGCAAGCAGAGCAAGTGAGAGTGTGAGAGAGAGAGAGCTAGACAGCAGCTCAGTCAGGCGCTGTGCTCTAGCTTGCTCTCGTTCTCACACTTCTGCTCTTATGTCACTTCAAAATTGAAATGTATAATGGCATTCATATGTATGCATGTGTGTGTGAGTCTGTTCGTGTGCATATGTGTTTGTGTATGTGTGTGTGTGTGCATAGGCGCACTTGAGCGACTTAATTGTGTCGTGTTAACGTCAAACACATGCAACAAACATGTGCAAACAAATGATGTTTGTCTCTCTCGCTGTATGTGTGTATGTACGGGCAAGAGTGAGAGAGAGACAAAGCATGTGGGAGCGAGATGTAGGGCGGGTCTCTTTGGCACGTTTGTGTCAGTGCCGTGTTGACAGATTCAACCACCCAACAAAAAAACCCGTTACCCGCTACCAGCCCACCTTCCGTTCGTTGCTTCTGCACACTTACACACACACACACAGACACACACACTGACATACGTAAACATATATAAAGCCACTCTTTTATTTTATAAAAACACATATACAAACATTCACTCAAGCGGCAAAACATATCCGTACACATCCGTTATGCCGCCAACGACCCCCCAAAGAACTCACCATCCTTTCACCATGTATTTTCTTCTTCTGCTTCCTCTCGCAGTTTCCCTGCTCCTCTTCTTCTCTTGTTCTCTTCTTCTGCCTGCCAGGCAGCCATTGCCACCTGTCATAAATTTCCATATGCGCGAAAGGTTGAGCGGTTATTTTTACTTAACTGCAGCATACAGGAAATGAAATACACTTTCTTTATACAACTCAACAAATAATGCAGGCTTCTTGATATGAGAATAAAAGAGAAACAGACATAATGTCTCATATACAAATGCTGGCGACATGTCAAAAGATATGATTTACTTTATAGTTGTGTGGAAATGATGTTCCAAATTAGCAAATAAGATAAATGAATATTAAAATATATTCATGTGTTAAATACTTAACTTAAGTGTATGTTATTGTAGTTAATAATATATAAATTTATACAAAATTCGCTCAATTCGTATTAAAAGCAAGTAAGATTATAACTTTAAATGTTTACTTGTACCATTGTATTTTCAAAGCACTTACCAAAGATCGTAAAATAATTATAAAGAATGGATAAAAATAATAATGGATAAAAATAATATTTACTAATTCAAAAATCAAATTCACCTAAAAGATTTTAAAGATAATTATTATCAACTTTAAATTTTCAGTTTACTTTACAATTTTTTATTTTGTATCAACTATTCAAAATCTGTATTATTGAAGAGGTGGAATTGAAGCAGACCAGAAAGATTGAACATCCATTCTATATCAATTAAAGTTTTTTGATTAAAATTTAAATAAAATTAATAAAATTGTTGCTTAATATTTTCGATTTACCACATAAAATTTGTATGTATGTTTTATTCATTTTTATAACCGAAGATACATATAGCAATAACATATGTGGCAATATTATTCTTAAAATTTCAATAAAAAAATTAAAATTATAATAATATAAAATACTATTT